>NW_019154123.1:10922888-10941571 GCF_002288905.1 Enhydra lutris kenyoni
CTCCTATTGCCCTTTGACCCTATTGTGGTCAGGATGGTGTCGGTCATCCTGGTAACAAGCAACCCCACAACCTGAGTGGCTCCACACAGGTTTCATACTCAGGCCGCATACCCAGCAAGCATCACCCGGAGCTCTGCTTATCATAATCACTAGGGGACCCTGTCTGAGGGAGGTTTCAGGATGAAAAAGAGGAGATAAATCTGCCCTGACTCTTAAGGTTTCCACCCAGAAAAGTCACGTGACAACTCAGCTAACATTTCATTAACGAAAACATGTCACACAGCCACACCCAACCCCACAGGGAGCCTGAAAGTCAAAGTAGACCACGTGCCCAGAAGGAAGGAAGCTGGAAAGTGTGACCCGCATGTCAGGTTTGACTGAATAGCTCCCGAACAGGTCTTCCCGCTTTCTGCCTCACCTCCTCCAATTCATCCTCTCCACTGACCTTTCTTAAATTCAAATATGATTATCTGAGCATATTACCACCCTGATTAAAAATATTTAATGGCACATATGTCACCTGAGATGAAGCTAAACGTGTTTGGCATGTTGAACAAGCCCATTTAAATCTCTCCTATTTTCTTCTTCATCTACTACTACTATTGAAACCTTTCCCATCTGTAGCGAAAATGCCATATGTTCCAGCCATACAGAAGCACCAAGTGGCATGTCTTGTTACCTCTGCACTTCTGCACATGCTGTCTTCTCTTCCTGTGCCGAGAATGCCCCCCAACCTATTGCACCCTCTTCCTCTCAGAGGAATGGATCCACTAGGAATCATCTAAAATGTCACATTCCCTGGGACTACTCCCCTGACATCCCCAGGTTGAGTTAAACTTTCTTCTTCTGCTCTCATGATGCCATCTCCATAGTTCTTTGAGTGTTCCTACTGCATGAGAATTACTATTTGTTTAAGTTTCTCCACCAATAGATTTTGAGCCCCAAGATGGAAATGGGCTATGTTTTTTGTGGGATGGACCTGGCATAAATAGATTATTTGAAAATGTTGATGGGTATGTAAAATAGAACACACACACACACACACATACACACACACACACAATCAAGTTCTAAGCTTTGGCATAGAATCTAAAGGCTATGGGAGTACTGAACCAATGAAACACTAGTTTTCAGCCAAAAATACATCAATTTTCTCAAATTTTCACATACATGTTACTGTGCTGATATGTTGAGAATAACTGATGTGCTTTTCTCTTTTGTCTTTGCAAGCACAGGTCCTTCACCGTTGTTGATGGGGCATCTGTCTTCCGAGGGAGATTAGGACCACTAGACATGGCATAAAAAGAGAAAATAAGGTAATTTTCTGTTTCTGACATTCAAATTTAAGATTTTACAGCAAGATGATCATATGGCAAGCTGGGCTTCTGTATTAAGAAAAAATTGTCTAAATTTAGCATACTGAAAGCCAGACTTGATGGGCTGGAGGGAAGTTCAAACAAAAGAAGGGAGAAAGTTTGTCCCTTTCTGACTCTGGGGGATTGTGTGTAGGCAAAGCAAGAGCAGCAGGAGAGCCAGATAACAGATCCTTCCTGACTGAGTCTCTATAGGCTAGACATGGAGAGTCTTGATTATTGAAGATAGCACCAAAGGCAAAAAGAAGCTCGCCTTCTGGGTCCGCCTTTCTCCAATCACTTTAGATCATCTTCGCTGATCTGGAATACAACCACATCAAAGTAAATTTGGCACTGAAACACAGTGACAAAGAAGGGGGATCTGACATTCATCATTCCCAAACCTGTGCTGTAGCCCCGGAAGGAGGTTGTTGTAGCCAGGTGATGTTGCTGTAACATGGGTGGTAAGTGGACCCCCCACCTTCACCAGAGCTCAGAGGGGCCGAAGGTAAACCTAGAGGAACCCAATTCAGGTATGGTTCACCATCAGCCAAAGAGAAGATCATGGATGGCACAGCTTCTGACATCAGAGGCCGCCAAGACACCCAGCCGTCTGTGAAGATGAGACACAACCTCAGACATCAGTAAATAACAGACCCAATACACCTGAGGAGCAGCTTGAGGCACAAAGGCCCTTCGCCTGCACCTCAGGAGGGGGTGGAAATCCCACATCCTTCCCTCTGTTCAGCTGAACATATAGAGAAGATCATTGAAACACTAATCAATTTTTGAAGAGACTGATAAAATTATTGCATCAGTCTAAGCTTTAAGGCAAATTGGACATTTAGTTGATCTTTCTCCCACCTTCCAATGAGTGGGGGAAATATGAAGGACTTGATAAAGAAAGAAATGTTTCTTTGCTGTAGATCCAGAGTTAAATTCGCAAACCCACTGCACATGTATATTGTATTTATATACGTACATTCAGGAGCATGTTTATTCCACCTTAGTCCATGAAGAATTTGATAACATCTTTTTTTTTTAACATACTATTTGGACTTACATGGCTTACTGGAGGAAAATAAATTTCAAATATGCTTCAGTCACATATTTTTATTCCTCGTAGCCTACACAGTGGTGGAGCCTGGACATATTGGTTATGGAATTCATACATCTCAGGGAATTGTCCTTACAGAAAGTGGCAGCTGGTTTTTGTTATCTGTGGTAGAGACTTCTGGTGCTCTCACAAGTCCAGCTTTCATCTTCCAGACACACAGGAGGATTACATTTTACCATCCCTTTATAATGCCAAAGGGACTATATACAACTATTTTTGGCCAATGTGTTGTGGAAAGTATTATATAATCACTTCTGGGCAAAAGAAGTGGGCATGACCCCCCAAGAGTCTCTTCCTCTACCCCAGTGACTGAGGAAGCCATATATTCCCGATAGCACATTGGTAAGGCATGTTTATAAGTTCTGTGTTGAAGGCAAGCCCCAATCCACTTGTGGACCATGTTATATGACTGAAAAATAAACCTTTGTTATATTAATCAAGGGAGATGAGGGAATGTTTGTTACTACAATGTAACCTAAGCTATCCTGACTAATGCATAAGACATAGTCAATATTTCTACATATTAAAAAATGAAGACAGGAACCAGGGTTTAAAAAAGAAAAAGGGATGGATATGGGACAGGGTGTTTTAACCTACTTAACGGTGAAATACAAATAAAATTAGCTTCCAAGTACTCACAATAAGGAAAGAGTAACCCACTATCCCTAATGTCTTGGTCATGGACCTTCAGATATCTACCACTATTACCATAGCTTTCCACATCCTCAGTGCCTCCTTGCTTTCCTGAGCTTCGCCTGCCTCACCCAGATATTAAATGTGAACTATGAGCATTGTCATATGAAAACGCTCAACGTAGCTTCAGACTTGCAAGGTGAGAGTTCAAATACTGATGTGTTGGTAAAATGTAATACTAGTAGAACAAAGTAACCCATCATAGCCCAACACATTCTAAGACACTTTTCCTGAGCAAATGCTATTTTCTTTAGCTAGCTCTGTATGAAAATATTGACTATCCTCTCAAAAACTCAAAAATACTCATGGGTGAACTTAAAAGCATGGAACAATCTTTAGGTATGCTTTTAATTGGGGAAATGAATTTTAAAAACACCATTTAAAGAGCAATTCATGGAATGAGCAATTCCCAAGGGGTTTAACAGCACATTGGGTGCTGCCACCTGTGGCAAAGTTCCAACTGCATGGACCATTTTATGGCGCCAGGCCTGGACTCTTCTGGAGCAGAGACATCATCCTTATGATCCATCAATAGACAGCTCCCTCCATAAATATGCACATAAATTCAAAATCTTAGCGGTGGTGTTATTATTGTAATGGAAATACTGTACATCTTAAATCAGTAGAGGTACTGCATTTAACTTGGAAGTCAAGTGTCTGTGACAATGTAGGACTGCCTTGAAGAATCCCATTTATTCTGACTCCTTCAAGTCTGTAATAATGGACCTTATTGTGTTGGTTACCTGAAAGCTGATTATGTTTAGAGCCTTGGCTATCATCAACAGTCCATCACTTTGTTTTTGGTGGATCTTGGGAATGGTATCCTAGAGTATGCAGTAACCCATCTACTAACTTATTTATTTACTCACTCAACAAATACTTATTGAGTGCCTCCTATGTGACACAAACTGTACCAAATCCTGGGGATCCAGCAGTGAATACAACGGACAACAATTCTTGTTCTCATGGCACTTACACTATAGCGGGGCTAAGGATCAGAAAATCAGGGTCAGAGTCTCAGTCTGGGATCTCAGCTTCTTTGATAAAGCCATGGGAACTGGAGGAAGTTCTCAACCTAAGACACTACCTGAGAGAGTGTTTGGAAATACATTGGGAGGCTTTTGTTATAATAATCGGGAGGTGCTATTAGCATTTAGTATCAGAGGCCAGGAATGCAAAACATATTTCACACAGGACAGTCTCTCACCAGGAAACACTGTGCCACCCAAAGCGCAAATAAAATTCCCTTTGAAAAACTCCTGATGCTTTACAAGATTCCTTCCACCTCTAACACCATATAAATTTAGATGAACTGGCTTTTATTTCTTCTTGAAAAAAAAAAAAAAACCAACTAGGTGCTTGATGTCTCAGAGGACCCATCCAAGGAAGAGGATTCCTGATAATTCTTCATTTCTCTTGGATGTTCTAACTGAAAGTATAAACCTAGAGTCTCGTGAAAATAAAAACACAAGCCAAAGACACATTTTCTTATTCCAAGAACAGATTCCCATCAGAAAGGTGTCTGGATTTTTTCTCCCAAAAAGAAAGTACAGTGTCTCTTACAACCTTGAGACAACTGTGAACATTCTCTATCAGAAGAGATGCTCTAGTCACACCACAGAGATAAGAAGCATAAGTTATCCTGGAATCTGAGTCCACCCTGAATAAAATTCTGTGGCTTAATTTACCAAACTGATCTTACAACAATCTCCAGCTCATCCTGACCCACAGTAGATAATGTCAGTGTTCTCTCTGCATTAATCTATTTATGGCACTTCATATCTGCAGACGAGCTCTGTGATGATCTAACGTGTTTCCCCTTCTCAAGCTGTCCTTCTTTGGAGATTCTGTTCACTCGTTTAGGGGAAAGAAAATTAAATGAAATCAGTTGAGAGGGAGAGATGAAAATTTGCATTTCAGGGTAATTCCTAGGTGATGGTGATGCTGCAGCTGCCGGTCCCTGAACCCCACTTTGAGAACCACAAGTTTTGGTAGTTTCTTTTACATACTTTCTGGGCTGAGCAAATGTCAAGATTATTCTGTAGCTGGAGATTTGCAGGAACTGATTCCACAGTATGATCTGTTTCTGATCCCTAACTCTGGTGCCAAATTTCATCAAACATCAAGATTCAGTTTCTCCCTCAGAGCAGCTGATGACCACTAATTACTAATACAATGACCACAAAAAAATTGAACCAGTGGTATTTGTACTCAGCCTAATGGAGGAGACAAGTTTTAAGGGGTAAGAGAATTTCCCAGGTTTCACACCCTTTTAAAATAGCAGTCCCTATCTGTCCTTAACCCAGTCAAATCTGTAGGATTGAATTCAAGCTTGGCACAGTGGAACCTGACCCCCGAAGGGCAGCTGATAATTAAAGCCAACACTCCCCACAAACAGATTTGATTCTGGCTGAATTTGGCAACAAGGCTTTTTTTTGTTTGTTTGTTTGTTTGGTTGGTTGGTTGGTTGGTTTTGTTTTGTTTTAATAACATCCTATTGCCCTTCAGGATATCCTGGGCCAGATGCCATTGACCTAGGACTCTCTGAACTTTACCTAAAGTCAGGATGTACTGCAGCAGAGATTCAGAAGACTTGGTGTAAGCACTTAGGTAGAGTCCTAACTCGAGGACACTTTCTGCCAATAACAATGAGTCAGTGATTTGAACTCTCTGAAGATTCCTTACCTATAGAATGGGGACAGGAAGATCTGTTCCAAGGTTGGTTGTGAGGACTTAATGGAACTATGTACATAAAAGAACTCTGTAAGCAATGGAGTGTTACCCAAGGCAAGCGTTTCATAGTAAGTTCCAGGTAATGGTGAGCCATAGGAGCTGGTCATGTTTTGTTTATGGTTGAACTTAAAGCAGCAACCCGAAGGGCTTAGAATTTTCAGAATTAAATTTATGAGCAGGTACCCACAAAAAAATAAAGGTGAGTTTTAAAAAATGTAGGTTAGCTAGATCTACAGCCTTAATAGGGCCTTTTATTTGATTAGAGGTCTCAGCAGTGTTTAGGTCTTTGGGCATTCTTATCAGTCTTTCTCGTTTTCATACACATAAACATCCCCTGGAGTGTTCCTAAAATCCCCAGGGTGGAGAAGGCAATTGTCCCCAGAGAAGTGTATATGCTTGATGTATATTAACTGGGAAGTGTATTGATGCTTTACACTATGTAGTAATATTTTTTGAACAAGAAGAACAAGTTTGAAGGACTCACACTATCAGATTTAAGTCTTACCCAAAAGCTATAGCAATCAAAACTGTGTAGTATTAAATAGATAGAATAGAACATATAGATCAATAGAACAGACTTGAAAAATGCAGAAATAGACCCATATATATGGTCAACTATTAAGGACTTATATCCAGGATACATTAAACAACAATAACAACAACACTCAAAACTGAATATTAAAAAAAAAACCCAATTCAAAAAAAATGGGCAAAACATTTGAACAGAAACTTCATCAAAATGTATAAATGGCAAATAAACACGTGAAAATATGCTGAACATAATTATTCACTGAAGAAATACAAGTTAAAACCATAATGACATACCCCTGTATATTTGCTAGAAAGGCTAAAATGGAAAAATAAAGAAAATCGGGCAATACCAAGTGCTGGCAAGGACATGGAGCTGCTGGAACTTTCGTTCATTGATGGTGGGAATGCAAAATGGTACAGCCACTTGGAAAAGGGTTTGGCCACTTCTCATAAAGATAACCGTACTCTTACCATATGACTCAGCAGTCAGATCACGTAGTATTTAACCAAGTGAAGCAAAAGTTTATATTCGCACAAAAACATGTTCGTGAATGTTTAGCGAAGTCTTATCTTTCAGAGCTCAAAACTGGAAACATCCCAAGTGTTACATAACACGTAATGGATACATCTGTAATGTTCTATACTATGATCTATCTATACAACGGAATACTATTTAATAATAAGGCATAAATTACTATGTACACACAACAGGGTAGATCTCAAATACATTGAAGTAAATGAAGCACACATACCCCAAGGTCTACTACATGTTGTAGTATTCCATGTATATGACACTCCTGAAAAGGAAAAAAAAACTTTAGAGACAGGCAACAGATAAGTGATTGCCAGGGAATGAGTGTGGGGGCCAGGATATCTGCAAAGAAGACACGGGGAAATTTTCTTAGAATGATAAAACTATTCTATATCTTTATTAGGGAGATGGTTATATAATTATATGTGTTTGTCAAGTCTTGCAGAACTATACACTAAGAAGTTCATTTTACTGTATAAAAATTACATTCATTTAAACATGAAGAAAGAAAATGTATCATTCCATTTTCAAATGTAACATTATATTAATGATTGAACAGAGTCCTGAAAGTACGCATTTTCTTTTCACCTTCCTCTGGGGCAATAACAGAGCCTGGGAGAAGTAGGCATGAGCATTGCACCAGATTGAGAACTGGTGTTGCAGAAATAACGATGTTCCTTCTTTCCCTTCCAGTGACAGCCCATTGTAAACCACAGAATTCTAGAATGATGGTAGATGGGAACTGATGACAGACCTTCACATGTCCAACCCAGGGCCTGAAGCAAGAGCCAGGCTGTGTGATGTCCACCATTCAGGGGAGGCAGTTAAAAAGGCATGCTTGACCCTGACGTGGAGTTGAGCTGAAACCACAGCTGCAGAATGCTTAGAATTCAAGTGCCCCACCCAGGTAGATGCCAGTGGTGAGGTAGGTTTTAATGACATGTATCCCCTTTTGAAGCCATTTCAGTGCTGTGAAATGGGGAAGTGACGGAGAGAATAGTAGTAGTAATCACTGGTATTTATTATTGGGCATTTCTATCCCTTTGCTTTATACACCTGATCTTATTTAATCCTCATGGTTACTCTAGGAGATAAATGGGACTATAATCTACTTCTCTTAAATAAGGAAAACAAGCTATAGAGATGTCAAGTAGGTGTCCGCAAATCACACAGTTAGCATATGGTGGAGGCTGTATTTGAGCCTGGGCTCTGAATCTGATTCTCCTCAAACAAGAGATGAAAAATAAGAAAGTCCGTTTTGTGTCTTTGTTTAAAAAATTCTTTTAAAGTGTTCTTGGAAGTGCCCGAAAAGCCAGTGCAGCCAACGCTAATGGCTCCTAACCCTTATTATTAATGTCATATAGATACATATGCATACTTTAATTTAAAATAACTCCTTGCCCTCCTCCTCTTTGTTATTATTCTTCTCTCCCCCCTCCCCCCCGCCCATGCACCAGCCAAATGGTGTACCAGGCTGTGTAGCTAACACTTGCATAATAACTTAAGATCCCACAACCCTTCTATTTATCAGGCAACAATATTATCAAAAATAACCTCACAAGTAACTAAAGAGAGGAAGCAAGAGGTGGGGGGAGAATCTGTCAATATGTTTGGAAATGTACAATGAAGAGCTAGAGGAACAGGTTTAACTCTCTGAAGTCACACCTTTGGGACATTTGGAATAAACAAGTGTCCATTGGGCCATCCTACAGGATGGCTGCAGAACCTGGATTGAGGCCAAGTGTGTGAGATGGTACAGGGTTTCAGCTCTACATTCCCAAAATGTGGCATGTGGCAGCAGCAGCTATGACAGAGAGATCCAGAAAGAGAGGTGAGCCTCGCAGTGTCCGAATGCACTTGCTGAAAAGAAGCTGCAGGCACCCCTCCGGGGCCTGGGCCACACTCAGCTCAAAGTCCTCCAAGAGCTCCTTCTCTTTCCTACTGCTCTTAGGTTCCCAAGGTTGATATTGAAAGTCCCCCCACCCCACGGCACTTCCCAAGGTCAGCGGGGTGGCAAAAATGGCCACTGGTGACATGTTTCCTCCACACATTCCAAGGGGATGAGTGGCAAGAAAAAGTGGCAACAGCTAAAGCAGCTCTTTCAAAACCCGCCCCACCGTCCCCCAAGTTTGCAAAATATCGTCAGTACTGATGAACTAATGAACTACAAGGATATGTCAAGCATGGCTTTCATGCAGGCAGCTCTGTCAAGACGTCGAGCAGCAAGGCCTGCGGTGTGGCTGTGCCTCTTCCAGGTACAGCTTCAATGAGTTTTATCTCAGCCTGGAACACAAAGTGTGCTCTGATACTAATACCGATAAAAGCATAAAGGCTGGCACCATCTGCCATGGCAACTATCAAGATGGCAGGTGCTTTTCATCAGCGTTATCTGAACTTTGCATTAATGGGAATTCAGAGACTGTGGGTGCATTTTCAAAAAAAAAAAAAAAGGACATTAAAATGATAGCACTCCTTTGAATAGAACCAACTCATCAAATATCAACCTATTCTCACCGCCTTTCTTTCTCTTGCAAGAAAAATAAGAGGGAAGGAATCTTGCTGTGTTTTTGTTGTTGTTGTTTGATTTGGGTTTTCTTAGGAACCACTCTAGTTGTCCTATGGCTTTATCCAGACCACTCTCAAGGGCTCCATCCCTGGAAGTTCATCGGGGAGGGCTGTCACCTCCAGGCAGTCCTCCAATGTTGCAGCAAAGAGAACATGAATGTGCTGTCTCTGAGGGCAGGCTGTGCAACAAAAAAGTGTGAGTTGTTCAGAGCCTGCCCTAAGTAATAAAAGAGGCATTTTTCGAAGAAGAAGACAAAGAAGGAGGAGGAGGGAGATTGAAAGAAAGAGAAAGAGAGAGAGAAAAAGTCTTGCTCCAATAGGACTGCCTGCTACTGGGATACATACACATATATTTGTAGTTTATGATTTATAGCACGCACCCCTCTCTGCCATTCATTAGTCACAGGAGAACAGGACGACTCACTATATCCAGAAAAGATGCTAATAATTTCAACCCATGAGCTGAGTTATGTTGGCTAGGAAAGCATATAGTATGTATAAATACATGATGGTAATAGTAGGTTGTGTACACGATACTGTCTGCTTCTCTGGTTTATTATGTATTATTTTCCACAGGATGTTTCCCTCCTTTTTCACTTGTTAATTAAGTCTTTTTTCTTATCTATCTATCTACCTATCTTCTGTCTATATATAAATGTATTGATTTAGAGAGTTTACTAAGGCTTTTCCTCTAAGTAAGATGCATGGGATTTCAAATAATATTTTTTGTTAATTCATATTTTTTAATTTCTCTGTTGCACAGATGTATACAGACACATAGAGCATGGAAACAAATACATATGAAACATAGATATACATATGTATATATCATACATACACACAATTGACCATTCATGTGTACACACAAACTCTTGCACGTAGCATTGGAATAAAACCAACAGGAGCGTGTAAATGAGAAAGGTATGAACACATGATGAACATAGAAAAACATTTAAAGTAAAAATCTTCATAGCTACACCAATGATTACTAGAAATTGGAAAGAGCCCTTTGAAAAGAATTTTTTCACCCTGAAAGGGGAAAAAGAGGAAAATCAAAACCAGAGAGGATGAATAGTAAAAACCAAAAGAGCAGCACCATGGAGGGGCCAGGAGCTCTTTCATGAAACTCGAGCTGGACCACTGACCTCCAGCTGGCTCAGGGGCTCAGGAAGATATTGCAGAAAGGATGTCAAGCCTGCCCAGGCAGGTAGAATAATCCAACTGCAGCTGGTCACACAAAGAGAGTTCTGTGAGAAACTCTCTTGTTTTCCTGATCGTGACTAGTTGATGGTGGCTTCTTCCCCCAACATACCGCAGGAATATTTTCCCCCGGAATTTCTCTATATGAGATTCACTCTCAGGGATGTTTCAAATTTTCTGAAAGAAAGAAAGGAAAAAAAAGAAAGAAAGAAAGAAAGAAAGAAAGAAAGAAAGAAAGAAAGAAAGAAAGGAAGGAAACATTTCTCTCAGGGATGTTTCAAATTTTTGAAAGAAAGAAAGAAAAAAAAGAAAGAAAGGGAGGGAGGGGAAAGAAGGGGAGGGGAGGGGAGGCGGGAGGAATGGCAGCCTGTACAAGAGTGAGGGTGTACAAGAGTTAGGGCATGCCTTGCACTGAATCTCATGCAGCATTAAAGGGTGAAATCCATGCTTCATGAAGACCTAGTGAACAGAGATTTGCTTTAATTTTTAGTCTACCCAATTTTCTACCTTTCACACAAAAAAGAAGAGGGTGGGCCATATTTCAAGAAACAAACAACTGCATTTCAAACACCTTCATATGAGCATCAATGTCTCATTTAATCATTTATAATTTCCCTTAGCTCCCTCCATGGATTCTCAGTATGAGGGATTATTTTAGAGGTGGGAAAAAAAGTGCAAACTCCATACTATTCATTAAAAAAAAAAAACAAGTTTTAATAGATCATTATATTATAATAAATGAATACATAACCACTTAGTCCTAACAATCCAATTAAGTACTAAATAAACAAGTTTATGTTTATAAAAGGGACCCAAAAAGGTAAAGGCATATAAAAAGAAATGCTGTTACACATTAGGAGCAAATCTCTAGCAATAGGATATAAATATAAATCTTATCAGAATGAGATGGCTCAGAAAGGGCAAGCTGAAAGGATGGAAACTGAAAGACAATCTAAAGAAGTGTCTTAAGCAGCAGAAAGTATCTGGAGAACAGGGTTCCAATCCTGGCTTCTATGCTCACTGTGCATTCTTGTATGGGTCACATATTTTCTCTGATCCTTGAGGTCTCCTTTAAGAGTGGGATTGAATTTTAGTCTCGAACTTTTTTTTTCTTAAGATTTTATTTATTTATTTGGACTGGGGTGGAGGGGCAGGGGAAGAGGGAGAAGCAGGGAGCATGCCTGGGTCTCCATCTAATGACACTTAGATCATGACTTGAATGGAAGGCAGACACTTAATTGACTGAATCACCCAGGTGTCTCATCTGTCTTGAACTTTTAAAATGAAATACAAAAAACTGATGTTGGGTCCAATGTAGAAGGGGCCAACTTTTTTGTTTTATCCTATAAGGACAACAGAAATAGTCCTAATTATAGCTAGTATTTCATAAGAGATGGGAAATTGGAAACCTCTGAACAAGAAGACCTAGCATCAAATAAAAAGCAGTCCTTCAATTTGAAGGAACTTACTTTTAAGGAAACTTCCTCACTTTTATCTTTTTTTCTCATTTTACCATAAACCAGTGAAAACTTTGTTCCAGACTTGTCCCCGTCCATGTGTGGGCATTTGAGAATGATTGGAAGTGATGTTCCTTTCCATTGCAAACACCTCTGCGATTCGAAATCTCGATGTCCTTTCTAAATTCTTACCTCCAAGTAAAATACCAACCAGTCGCCTGGAGCCCTAATATTTTGCTGATAAACAGTGAGAGCTGTGTTACACTCCCACACAAGGCAGCCTTGGGAGGGAAACACATGAAAAGAAATGTTTTCATGTGTACAATAAACAGATCTCTAAAAATTTCATAAAAACTCCTTTTTTTGGTATATTACTGATTATTTTAAAGGTACTGCAGGAATTTTTTATTCAAATTGAAACCTTTTCTTAAAAAAGGAAGAATTGTATTTATAAAGTGAATAATAACCTATTAATTTGTCTTCTGTGTAAATCTGCATTTTTATATACTGGGGTTACTTAAGCAGGGTCCACATGTATCATTAAAGATAATCTGATAAAGGCCAGTTCAGTACTATGAATTTATTTACACTGAGGGTCTAATTATATTTCCCATGAACAGACACCTCTACTATAAATCTCCTCAAAGCATTAATACATGTAAGTATTCCAAAGTACTAGAAAAAGCACAGGACTCAGAACAATAATAACAAATAATAGCTAATACATACTGAGTACATATTATGTACCAGGGGCTTTATGCGTGATCTCACTCAATCTGCAAAATATTCCTATAAAATAGATTAGGTTATTATCCCCATTTTACAGACGACTAAATTGAGGCACAGAGAGGGTAAACAACTAGCTTCAGTTGAGGCATCAAGGAAGTGGTAGGACCAGAATAGAAAAACAGAGAGTCTGACTCCAGAGGGATGCTCTTAGCCATTCTGCTGTCCAGCCGTGAAGAGTTTCTGCACCACCATGTGGAAGGGGGCTACATATGGATCAGTGGTGGAAGATCTCCCTGGAATGATTTCATGAAGGTGCCATCAATACGCATCAGAAGCCCCCATGGAACAAGAAAGATGGCAATGTAATTGCATTTTCCTGCCTTTCCCAATTGGCTGAACTAGGTTAGTGGTCCTAAAATACTCGTGCATGAAGATCCCCTGAGGTTCTTGCTCAAGATGCAAATATCCAGACCCCACCATCAGAATTTTGGATTCTCTCTGGCTTAGATAAGTGGAAACAATATGTAGAAATTTCATAAGCCAGTGAAGGCTCATGTTTGATTCTCAGACCTCCATTTCCCACCATGGTGATGAATGGCATTCCTGAATGGCAGAGGCCCCTTCAGCTGAATCCATTCATTGTACTACCTAATTTTCAAAGACATCTCTGGGTTCCTTCAATGTAAATGTTCTTTTGATCTGACTTAGGGGCACCCTGAATCAGATGGTGTCCAAGTTTCATTCTAGCTCCTGCTCCTTGAATTTATCCTCCTAAGTAATATCTCAACCTCATATTCTCTATAATTATCATAATAGTGGGTTTTGCCAATGTACGATTAATAAGAGTGATCTGCACACAGACAGAGAATAAGAGGTAACTAGCTCTCATCTCTGTCTCTCTTATTCATTCATTCATTCATCAGATATGTCTTGCTCAACTGATTTGTCAACCCCCAACTGAGCGATGGGGATTCAACAATGAATACAACAGTTTCATTCTTGCCCATATGGACCCAATGGTCTAAAAGGAAACAGCTGCCTTAAGAGTTGTTAGAGATCTGATAAAGGTTGTAAAGAGTCAACACAAGTTGCAGAGGAGCACATAGGAGGAGGATGTGTCTGTGTTAGGCATGTTAAGTTAGGATATGCTGTTAGTAATAGAGTAAGCACCCAAACTCAACCCAACGAAAGTTTCTTTCTTCCCTGTGCTCTCTATTCAACATAGAGGTTTGCACTCCACCTTCAGGTTGACCGAGATTCTACTGTCTAGGATGTTACGTATCTTCACAGAGGAGAAGAGGGAATCAGACATGAGCTTTCCCTGCTCATGGAATTGCTATGTGCCTCTTCCACTCTCCTTTCATTGAGCAGCAAAAAGTCACTCTATGTAACTATAGGGGGCTAAGAAATACGGAGGAGCAACAAGAATGTTTAGAGAGCATTATTGCAAGTCTCTGTCCAATAATCTTGTCTGAATCAGAAAAATAAGAGGAGTCTCCCCTGAGGAAGTGAGGTTTGGAGTGAGACTTGAAGACCAAGTGAAAGGGTAGGATGATGGCAGCAGTGGGGAAGGGGGTTAGAGAAAAAGCATCACGTGTTATGGGAGAGCAAACCATTTGTGTGAAGTCCTAGCAGCAAGAGAGAGCATGGCAAGTCAAAGGAACTGAAGGCTTGTAATATGGCTAGACAGTGGAGATTAAAGCAAAGACGAAGGGATTCTAAGACAGACAGGAAATCATTGAAAATTCACTTATTTTAACAATCATTTGGGATAATCAAGTCATAAATTTTGTTTGCTGGTAACCTCTGAGTGAAAGTAACTATGAATGGTATTTATTCTAAAAAGAAGTTTTGAGTGAAGCCATTGTAAGATGTTCTTGGAAGTAAAATATCATTCCTTATTCATATTTCCTAATGGGACCAACCAAGTGATAATCTGTTAATTACCAAATACTAATCCCTAAAACAGTGGTTTTTCTATCTTGGCTGCCCACTAGAATCCCCTGGGAAGCCTTTAAGAATCCCAATGCTCAATTAAGGCAGAATTTCTGGGTGTGGGACCCAGGCATCAGCCGTTTTAAAACTCCCCAGGTGATTCCAATGTGCAGCCAAGGACGAGAATGACAGCTCTACAAGCTTTCAGGAACGGTGATTCTCAGTGGGACACTGAAGTTTGAGAAGGCATGTGGGAGCAACCTGGGGACTTTTTGGAACTACCCCTCACCCAGATTCTATGAATCCTCTCCCCCTTGAGGAGAAGGTACCCACTGGGAGAAAAGCACAGCGGGGAGTGGAGGGCACTGTTTTTAATAGGATTGTGTTATATATCTCAGATGTGTTAGAGATATAAAAAAGTTGAGAACAACTGATCTAGAGTGTCACTGTCAAACGGAACTTTCTGTGATGATGGAAAGGTTCTATAATCCACATTGTCCAATATAGTTGACACCTGCTACGTGTAAGAATTGAGCACTTAAAATGAGACTGATGTGATTTAGGAACTGAAAGCTTAAATTTAAAAAAAATTTTTTTTTCTTTTTTTTTAAGATGGGCTCCGTACGCAGAGTGTAGTCCAATGCAGGGCTTGAACTCACAACTCTGAGATCAAGATCTGAGCTGAGATCAAGAGTCAGAAGCTCAACTGACTGAGCCACCCAGGCTCCTTTTAAATTTTATTTTAATTTTAATTAAGTTGGATTAGAAATAACCAAAGGCACCTAGCAGCTAGTATGTTCTATAGAACATAATAGAGCCTGAACCTGAAATGTTTGTCTTAATTACACCTGACAAGTACCACATGTGCATGCATCTATTGCTTAAGAATACTATATTTATGATCCATCACTTTTCTATAGGAAACTCCATCTTTCAATCAAGGTGTGTGGGTAGATATTTTGGATTGTTTGTTCTTTTAAATTCACTTACTAATATGAACCAACAATTACTTCCCCCTTGATATTCACATAATAGTGAGCTACCTGAAAGCTTCACGGTCATTTAGGCTAGAGCCATGTCTAGAGACACTTCTTTGGAGAAGTGTCTGTTCATGTCTTCTGCCCACTTGTTGACTTGATTATTTGTTTTTTGGGTGTTGAGTTTGAGAAGTTCTTTATAGATCTTGAATACCACCCTTTATTTGTAATGTCATTTACAAATATCTTCTCCCATTCCATGGTTGCCTCTTAGTTTTGTTGACTGTTTCCTTTGCTGTACAGAAGATTTTATCTTGATGAAGTCCCAAAAGTTCATTTTTGATTTTGTTTCCCTTGCCTTTTGAGACATGTCTTGAAAGAAGTTGCTGTGGCCAATGTTGAAGAGGTTAGTGCCTATGTTCTTCTCTAAGACTTTGATGGATTCTTGTCTCACATTGAGGTCTTTCATCCATTTAGAGTTTTTCCTTTGTGTATAGTGTAAGAGAATGGTCGAGTTTTATTCTTCTGTATCTACCTGTAGATGACAATTTTTCTGATTTTGAAAAAAAAAAAAAAAGGCATGTGATCCTGTCTCTACCTACCACAGGAAGTTACGGGAACTTCTGTTTTTTGGACACAGTTCCACAAAGTGATGACTTAGAGTAACAGAGAAAGATCATATGATGTCCCATAAACAACCTAACTGTAATCCAACCATTTATATACAATCCAACGTCACTGCCTATTAATCTTTTATAATATTTCTAGTTGCCTGATGATGGGTTTCTGGAAGTAGAAATACCGAATGTAGACATGTATTGTCAAAATGCCTTCAGAAAGATTGGAACCACTTGTAACACCAGTAGAGGATGAAAGCATTTCTCACCATAAAATCACCAAGGTTGAGAATATTCTATTTTTTCCCCCAAAGATGGGAGTGAGGGAAGGAGAGGGATGCAAAATTTGACATTGAAATGTTATTTTATTTTTCACCCTTTGAATCATGAATGAGTAGCCATGAAAGTAGTTCAATGAGGGTCATCATATTGTAATGGAGGTTGCTGTAAAGCAACCCCATAAAATGGTCTGTCATCAATAAGACAAGAAAATCATTGAAATCTAGAAGTTTTGTCAAAAGACAGCCTAAATGGTATAAAATAGAATCTTAACTATATATGTTCTTCGAAATTTTGTCAGCTTATTTTGCTACTCTCATCTTTCTCTCTGTCTCTGTCTTTCTCTCTCTCTCCCTCTCTCTCCACACACACACACACACACACACACACACACACACACACACACAATCTTTTAGGAATCATTGGATAAAATGTTAAGCTCTTCCTATCCAGATGCTTCTACTAGTTTCATATTTACTAAAAAAAAAAAAAAAGAAAGAAAAAAGAAAAAGAAAAAAAAAATAAACAGTGTACTAACCAAATGATTGCAAGTCATTAGGATTTATCTGATTTTTGAGATCAAATTGGCAGATTAGCTGACTGTAGTTGATAAAACAGCTCCAAATTCCCAGTTGCTTTGGCACTTCTGGAATGAATATATATGTCTAAAAGGAATACGGCTATTTCCAACATGAAGGCTTTAAACACATTTACATTTTACCATTATTACATGAATATATTCAAGAGAATCATAGGACTGGTATAATGGTTTGTGATTGGGTGAAGTTATTTAAGCAAAACTTTAAGGAGAAATTGAACTTTACTTAGAATTTTAAAAGTGGAGAAATGAAATTTAGAAGATGTTGGGAAGACATTAAAACATATATTTGAGATAACTGCAAGGGAGAGAAAGAGACAAATATGAGAAAGATGGCCAAATCTAGTAGAGGTAGGTGGGTGACAAGGAGGCAGAGACATGGCATAAGATCATTTCAAACAAACAAATCCCGCTCAGGTTGTGTGAGGTTTTCAAGAGCAAGAGTGGAAGTTTTATTTTGACTAGAGCCTGGAAGGGCCACTGCAAGATTAAGTCACTGCATATCACAATCTCAGTGCCGGGCATGAGAAATTATTTTGGCAGCCATGTGCAGAATAAGCTGGAGTAGCTAGAGACTGTGTGTTGAGTCAAGAAAGAAGAATGTTCCAGTAATCCAAGAAGGAAACCAGAAACTGGATGCAGTAGAAACATAGGGAAAATTCTAAAGACTCCAGGTACATCAGAAAAGGGCACAGGAAATAAGCACAACAGCTCACAGAATAGGTCTGTTGGGAGCAGTGTTCTCTTTTAGCTATGGCACCAACATGGTGGCAGGCTTCTTTGAGCACGGCTATGTCTTCCTTGGTGCCCAGAAAACTTTAGCCATTTGCCTCCTACTTCCCTCATGAGTTCATTAGGGCTCTCTCATGTCTGAATGTCTCCAAACACTTCTTGAGCCTATTTCTATCTTCAGCAGGCATGGTTTTTAGTGTAAGTAGTTGCCTTTTGCAGGTAACTGTTTGTTACCAAAGACAGATAGGAAGGAACTGCAGATCACCCTGAAGTTTGGGGCTTAATGGGTCATTGGATGATAAAGACAGCATGAAAGAAAAAAAGAAGAGGGGAAATTTCCAGCAGCTGAAGAATAGGAAATGGATTCGTGACTGCACAGGCACGGAATGCAGGTCAACAACAATTATTGCGTTACAATGGAGGGGGCTAGAGGAGAGTCTCCATTTGGAATGCAGTGATAGCAGTCCTACAAGACGGATCGCATTAATATGAAAAGAATATTATTGAAATCAAGAAGGTACAACAGAGGGCAACCAGAATGATACAAGGACTCAAGGACCTTAATTATTTACAAAGGTGGAAACATAGTTGCTCTACTTTCCTCCGTAAAAAAAAAAAAAGAAAGAAAGAAAAAGA
>NW_019154123.1:10941581-11008907 GCF_002288905.1 Enhydra lutris kenyoni
AAAGAAAGAAAGAAAGAAAGAAAGAAAGAAAGAAAGAAAGAAAGAAAGAAAGAAAGAAATGTAAAGTGAATTCACCAAAAATGTCCTCAATTCCAGGGTAACAGAATAGAGAGAGATTTGCAAGGACTAAAAGCCAAAGAGAAAGAAAAAAGAAGGGCTATGTACTTAAGCCCAGAAAGAACATGGTATTAAGTAAGTTTTAGAGGGATTTCTTTACAAAAACAGAGGTAAATTTACAGTGCAAACTGCTATGCAGGTTCAGATTGCTAATATGTGTGTACTGTACCTATGCATATGTGTATTTATACAAATACTATATATTTTAAGGAGATAAGCATTACAAAGGGAAGTAATTATGGGGTGGCACAATTGCAGACTCAACTAGACTTACAGGGATTTCCTGTTCTAAAATTTCCTGTGTTCCCTAACCCTTCCATGTAATTTTCAGTGTTTTGAGTGCCCACTGGCAATACAGACTAAACACTGAAACAACCTAGAATGATATTCAAGTGAAACTTACAGGAATATAAATCTGATCTCGAGCTGTCAAATCACCACTTGAAATACAGTATATAGACACTCAAAGTAAGGAAACTCTGAAGAATGCCTTCTAAGGAATAAACCACAGAAGCATTGAAAAATCCATTTACCCCAGCCAACAGGTACCAAACCCACACAGAACTCACCACAGATTCTAGTATTTTCTATGTTTTGACTATTGTTACAAAGCAACAATATTTCTTAAACTCCTATCATACACACTGAAATCTATTTTGCAACGAGAAATAAAACAGAAATGTAAAGACGGGTCCCTTTTTCCCAGAAGTTCCTAGTAAGCTATTCTTGCTCACAGCTGTATCTCCAGGACTGAGTGTGGCGCCTGCCACTTGGTGGGTGCTCAATAAATCAGGCATAATAAGGGAACATCATTAGCTATTTTTGATGGAGAACCTACTAAAAGCTGGGCTTTTTGGATACCTTCTGAGATTTAATCTTCATGAAGACTGTGAAGTCCATAGTTTAATTCCTAGTTTATGGAGGCACAGAAAAGCTAAGAACATCCTCTAAGGTCACACAGCCTGCAGGTAGCATACATGGACACAAGAAGCCCAGACCTGTGCACTTTCCTCTAAGCCACTTTATGTTCCTTAATCTAGTTGTGAAAACAAGAGAAATGCATTTGAAACAATAAGTGACGCAAAATGGAAAATACTTAAAAGCTGGAGAGGATGGCACAGACTCCGCGTGTTAGAGAGATTCAAAGCAGATGCAGCCTGGAGTGGTCAGGAACTTCTTAGAAGCAGGATCATGGAATGGGTCTTGAATGATGAGAGGATCAGAAGGAAAGGTCACTCCAAACCAGCTGTGTCCTTAGCCGGTTGTAAAGGTTAATGGTTGCCAAACCTAGCTGGGCAAGTCTGAATTAGCATTGAAAAGAGCCACCGGTGTAGAAAACTGGTTTGCGTATTTCCCCTCATGGTAATCTCTCTGTGATGGGAAGAGGGGAAAATGTTTAAAAACACTGACTCCAGCCTCCTGAATTTTTGAGGGAAAGTTGGTAGAGCTTGCAATACAAAGAAGGCAATGTTTTATACTACTTACTCCTTTCTACTTCTGCCTAAGGTTTCAGCTGAGCCACGTCAATGAGGAGTGGTAATTTCAAAATGTTAGCAGTGCTTTGTGCTGTTAAAGCTATGCTGTCCTACACGGCAGCCACTGGCCATGTGTATCTGTCGAGCATTTGGAAAGTGACGGGCCCAAACTGGGATATGTCATTAAGTGTAAAATCCATGTCAATTTTTTATGAAAAAAAATTATTATTTTTATATTGGTTACATATTGATAATATTTTGCATGTATTGGGTTAACTATAATATATTATAATCATGAGTTTCACTTGTTTCTTTTTTCTTTGCTGATGTGGCTACTAAAAAATTTTAAACTACATATGTGGCTTGCGTTATATTTCTGTTGGTCATACATTAGTTTGCTAGGGCTTCCAAAACAAAGTGGGAAGGACAGGGTGGATTAAACAGCAGGAATTTATTTTCTTATAATTCTGGAGGCTAGAAGCCCAAGATCAAGTTATCAGCAAGACTGGTTCCTTCTGAGGCCTCTCTCCTTGGCAGGTAGATGGCTCTTCTTCTGTCTTCACAGGGTCTGGTGTGTGTGTGTGGGTGTGTGTCTGTGTCCTAATCTCTTCTTCTTATGAGAACACTCTATATGGATTAAAGCCCACCCTAACGGCCCGATTTAACCTTAATTATCTTCTTAAAGACCCTATCTCCAAATACAATCACATTCTGAGGTACTGGGGTTAGGATTTCAACATGAATTTTGGAACTACACAGTTCAGCCCATCACAGGTCAACACCTTGCTAGAAGGAAGGGGGGTGCAGGAAGATGTTTCTGATTGAGCATGGTACCTTTTGAAGTGTTTTAAATGAGTTTTAATGTGGGCCTGAGGCAAGAGGCAAGAAGGCACAGAATTTCTCTTGAGACTTAACCGAATGGGAGATCGAGTCAGAGACAAAGAGTAGACAAGCTAGATTGAGGAACATGGATGGGTGTGGGAACAGGAAAGTCTGAGAAATGATTAATAGCATCATTGGAGAGCAGAGATGCAAGAAAAGGAAAATTGCCGGTGATGCATTCTGTTTGGCAAGAATTCCAAGGGAGTTTTAAGAACAGGAATGTCGTCTCCTACTTAATACGAGTGTACTTGGCTGGCACTGCAGCACGGAAGACTTTCTATGACCAGCTGTGCTATAGCACCTGCCCCAGCAGCTACAGCAGCAAAGCAGGCCACCTCTCTGTGCAAGTCATTGCCTTGAAAACCCAAAACGGAAGGGACGGTGTGGGACAGAAATGAAGGAGCAGCCGCAGAAGTCACGAAATGAGGGGAATCAGGAATTCAGCTGGTGAAAGGAACTGGAGAAGTAGAAGAAAGGTGAGTTGGTTGAGATTCTCCATCAGTGTTGGCCTGAAGCTCCTGGGGAGGTGGGGAAGAGTTCGTGGGCTCCTCCCATCTGGGGAATGAGGGCTGGAGCCCATCTCATTTCACTACTAAAGAGAGTGTAAGGGGAACACCTAGGTGGCTCAGGCGGTTAAGCATCTACCTTCAGCTCAGGTCATGATCCCGAGGTCCAGGGATCAAGTCCCGCATTGGGCTCCCTGACTAGCAGGGAGCCTGCTTCTCCCTCTGCCTGCTGCTCCCCCCTGCTTGTGCTCTCTCTCTCAAATAAATAAATAAAATCTTTAAAAAGAGAGAAAGTATAAGGCCACAAGGCTGAAGGATGGGGGATGTCCTGATGCCTGGATTCACACACATCATCTCATTTGATTTTCGAAACAAACATGTGAAGCAGACAACTCTACCTTACCACTTACCAGTCCCATTTTACGGATGAAAAAACGGAGGCTCAGAGGATTTGCATGATTTTTGGAATGAAAACACCAGACATATTCAGTGCTATTGTAGCCCTCCCATAGCTCTCTGTCATACTCACCCTAAACAGCGTGCGTGCGCGCGCACACGCACACGCACACGCACACACACACACACACACACACACATACATACCCTGCTGGACCAGTGTATGTGGGCTGGATGTCTAATGCTCAGTTTTATGTCAGAATCTTTCACAATCCATTGTTTCAGCCTATAACTTCATGTATTATCCAATTCTAAACACTTCTGGTGGGGTAACAAAATGAATGCTAGGAAATTATCCAGAAAGTTCATGTTAAATGGAAAAATATGTTTGTTTACTTTGTTTTGGGGGGGCGGGGTTATTATTTTATGTATTTATTCATTTATTTTATTATTATTGTTATGTTCAGTTAGCCAACATATAGTACATCATTAGTTTTTGATGTAGTGTTCAGTGATTCATTAGTTGTGTATAATGCCCAGTGCTCATCACCACATGTGCCCTCCTTAATACCCAACACCCTCTTACTCCATCTCCCCACTCCTCTCCCTTCTGTAACCCTCAGATACAGACACTTCTCCAAAGAAGACATGAAAATGGATGGGGCGCCTGGGTGGCTCAGTGGGTTGGAGTCTCTGCCTTCGGCTCAGGTCATGATCCCAGGGTCCTGGGATCAAGCCCCGCATCAGCCTCTCTGCTCAGCGGGAGCCTGCTCCCCCCCCAACCCCTGCATATTTGTGTTCTCTGTCTGTCAAATAAATAAAATCTTTTTTAAAAAACGGCTAACAGACACATGAAAAAATGTTCAACATCACTCGGCATCAGAGAACTACAAATCAAAACCACAATGAGATACCACTTCACACCAGTCAGAATGGCTAAAATTAACCACTCAGAATACGACAGGTGTTGGCAAGGATGCGGAGAAAGGGGAACCCTCCTACACTGTTGGCGGGAATGCAAGCTGGTGCAGCCACTCTGGAAAACAGTATGGAGGTTCCTCAAAAAGTTTAAAATAGAGCAACCCTATGGCCCAGCAATTGTACTACTAGGAAAAATATGTTTTAAAAATACCAGCTACATGTGTCTTACAGGTATTTTAGCAGAGCTATGGCCTAAATTGGGTGAAACCTCTCAGCATCTCAGATCTGTTATCTTTTTTATGGGGATTTTTGCCCTGGGAAAAGATTTGGAGAAAGAAGATTCATTGGTTTAAATTGTATCAAGAAGGAAAGAGGATGCCTTAAACTTTTTCTCCCTCTGTCAGCATGAAAATGAAAACATACAAAGTGGAGGGAAAAGGGAACTTTCATTTAGCGATGGATTAAAAAAAATTGCTAAGCATAGTTCTCTTTATTTGATACCCACCACCTCCCTCCCAGCATGTCTTTCTTGTTCATTAATCCCCTCTCTGAGCCAAGGAATGGTGCCACAAATTGTGTATGGAGGTAATCTGACTTACCTTAATGTCTTTCTCTAAGTGGTTGTTTTCTTATTTTTTATTTGTAACTGACACATGGTCATCAGGGTGCTGCACTAACATTTTCAGATCAATCGTAACTAGGAAAACATAACCTATAGACATCTTTTTCATGACTAACCAGCCAAATATTTAGTGATCTGGCTGAAGAGACAAGCTCTCGAAAAATTATAGGCAGAAAAAGTCACATGAGCATTCTACACCAAAGGCAGTTTCCACAGGTCTCCGGAGAAAAATATGGGACATTTGTGAAGAGTCCCCAAGTCACCTCACTCTAGTTCTTGCTACTCAAAGTGTGATTCTCACACAGACCAGCAGCATCAGCGTCTCAGGTGAGCTTGTGTGAAAAGCCGGTTCTCGGGTCCCATGTTAGAAATACAGATTCCGAATTGACGCTTTAAGGCATCCACAGCTGATATACTTGGAAGTTTAAAAAGCACTGCTGTAGGTAATTCTCAGATACAGCCCCTAAATCCTGACAGAGCAGAATTTTAAGCCCCAGCTACAATGACCTTTGAGATTGGAATCACGGGCAGACTCTTCGGGAAGTACTTCGTAACTGAGAGCAAACGTCTGTGTCCCACCACAACAACGCTGGGTGGAATCACGGCCGTCTGAGATCCTGCACCTATTCTCACTTCAGGTGATGGCTGAAATTCCACAGCAGGCACCCAAGCTAGTCTTCAGGGACAGTGTCCACAGAACCAAACAAATTTCCTGGCACCGCAGCCTGGAGCCAGAGAACTGGGACTGGCCATTACTGCTCAGTGGGGAGAAGTGTGAGAAAGCCTGTGGGGGTCTAAGAATAGGAGCAGGAGTGAGGGGGAGCAGAAACGGAACCAGCGGGAAAGCAGCTTGGGTGTGCTGGACAGTCAAGGACGGGTCACCAGCCTTTAGAGAGAAGAGACAGGAACAAAGAGGGAAGGGGTAAAGTTGCCTTTCTGAGGTTAACTGAATCACACAGGACCCCCGAAGTCCAGATGACAACACTCCCCGAAGAATAAACGGCCTTCTTGGCTTTCCTAGAGGAGATGGCACAGTGCAACACGAGTCCCCAGGCCACCCTGCACACAATTCTGCCGTTTCCTAACAGCTTTGAGGGCCAAGGACTTGCCCTCAGGCCATAGGTCCCATCAACACTTATATGCCAATTCCAAAGTGGTGAGTGTGGGAAGAAAAGAGCCAACTGCCAACTGCCTGATACATTTCAAAAATAACAATCATCATCATCATCATCATCTAAAGGTCTTTTAACCTGTTAACGATTCACTGACAAACCCTGAGTTTGCCTTTATTGGAAGAAATGATGCTGGGGCCAGAATGGAGACTACAGATTGATTGATTTTTTTAATTTAATATTTGTTCATGGGGAGGCTGGCTTTTTTATTGCGGCGGCACCTGCTAGTGCCATTATAGTTACAAGGCCTGTTGGAGAGGCTTTATGGTGAAGGCTTATTTCTATTATAAATACTGGTTGGGGCTGGTGGTTAATATCCCTACAGTTTCCTGTTATACTGGGCTCAATCAAATCTGGCCCATATTGTTAAATCCCACACATCATCTCTGCACACAAAAAATTTTAAAATACATGTTGTGCCAAAATCAACAGCATTAATTAAGTCGTGGAGAAAATATTACCCAAGTCCATCCTTAAATTAATCACTAACTTCAGATTAAAGATGTGAATAAACAAGTTCCTTAAAGCTCGTTTTGAACTCAACTCAGTTATAAAAGCTCAGTTACTAAAACTATATTATAAAAATACATACATTTGACTGCTATAAAAATACTTACCTCAAACAAGCAACTCAGCACATGGATTTCCCTCCACTTACTCGAAGACAATAAAAGAGTATTAATCACACAGTCCATTGTTCTATCAGCCAAGGAACTATTGTGTGCTTAACGATCATACCATTTATATCCCAACTTTCCAAACTCAGGTACATTCTGAAATATTTATATATGCTACCTGGTAGTAAGCGTAAATTCTATTCCCCAAACCAATATGTCAAAAATGGGTTTTGTCTTTGGAAGGTGAGGTTTCCCTCACGCATTGAACGACTGCAAGCTTGGGCACGAAGTGAAAAACACTTGGACTGCAGTCCCGTTCTTCATCTCAGCCCCTTTCCAGGTGTGTGACCATGGGATGGTTAATTAACCTCTCTGTATTTCATATTTTCTCATTAGTCAAACAAGAGTAATAACAGCATCTACCATTGTTGTTGTTGGAAATAGTAAAACAGCTAACAGACAGTTACTTCCAGGTCAAGGGTAAAGAAAGTACAAAGTAAGCCTGGGATATCATGGAACTCCAGAAGGTATGGAAATGCTTAAAGAGTAATAGATACAGGTTGTAATCAGCAGAATAACATTCCCTCAAAGACGTCCCTACCTTAATCCCCAAGCTTCTAAATGTGTTATCTTACATGGCCGGGGTAGAGGGGTATTCAAGGTGCAGATAGAATTAAGATTGCTAATCAACTGACTTTAAAATAAGCAGTTTATCCTGAATTTTCTAGGTGGGTCCAATGTCATCGCAAGGGTCCTTAAAAGTCGAAGAGGGAGGCAAAACAGGGTCAGCGTCAGAGACTTGCAGATGCTAGTCTGCTGGCTATGAGGATGGAGAGATGAGCCCCCAAACCAAGGGATGTGGGCAGCCTCCAGAAGCTGGAAAAGGCAAGGGCCTCCAGGAGGCACATGATCCTGCAATGCGTTCATTTTAGTCCAGTGAAGCCAGGTTCAGAATTCTGACCTTCAGAGCTATAAGAGAATAAATTTGTGTTGTTTAGCTTACTAAATTCATAGCAATACAGCAATAAGGCACTATTGCATAAATCAAGAAAATAGGGTGCCTGGGTGGCTCAATCGGTTAAGCATCTGCATTCAGCTCAGGTCATGATCCCAGGGTCCTGGGATTGAGCCCCACATCGGGTTCTCTGCTCAGTGGGAAGCCCTCTCTCACTCTCCCTGCTTGTGTTCCTGCCCTCTCTCTCTCTCTCTCTCTCTCTGCCAAATAAATAAATAAAATCTTAAGAAGAGAAAGAAAGAAAGGAAGGAAGAGAGAGAAAAGAAAGAAAGGGAGAAAGAAAATAGGATCCAGCTTGCATATGTACAAGGGATGAATGATAACGCAACTGTTAACATTTGGGGAACCTGGGTGAAGAGTATAACGAAATTCTTTGTACTGAATACAGTTTTCACAATAGTCTGAAATTGTGTCAAAATTAAGCTTTAAAAAAAAAAAGAAAAATAGTTTGCGTAGGGATGAATCAGATCCCCAGCATCCCTCCCCTACTCCACATAGCCAGGCTACTGACTGCCCCTCCCTGATCTCAGAAAGAGACTGGAGTTTCTGTTTCTTAAGAGGCCCTGACCTGGGAGCACCAGGCAAGCAGGAGGAGGAGGAGAGGCTGGTCCTAGAAAGTAACAATTAAGATAAAGTCTACCTGCCCAATGGTGGGACCCTTCTACTAAGCTTCAAACACAAGCAGCCAGTTTGCCGCCCCAACCCTCACCCATTGGCAGAAATCTGAATTACTCTTTTCTGGAGAAACTAACCAGTCCAAGAATAGACACCCACAGAAGGGTGGCCCACTGAAAGAACAAGACCACTCTTCACTGAAGACGACATGTTGATGAGATTCATATACACACACACTATGGCCCCTCAGAAATATCCACAGTCCAATCCCTGGAACCTACAAATATGTTAGATGATATGACAGGGAGGAATTAAGCCTGCAGGGTGAATTAAGTTTGGTAATTAGACAACCCTAAAATAGAGACATGATGCTAGATTATCCATGTAATCCCAAAATCATCATAAGGATCCCTTAAAAAAGAAGACAAAGGCCAAAGAGGAAAGTCACAGGGAAATGTGACCATGAGAAAAGGTCAGCGATATGATGTGATTTGACCTCCATTGTTGGCTGTGGACGTGGGAAGGACCAAAAACTGAAAAAAGCCACAGAAACAGGTTCTCCCCTAGAGATTCTAGAAAGGAAGGCAGCTCTGCCAGAATCATGATTCTAGCCCAGTGAGACCCATGCTGGATTTCTAACCTACAGAACTGCAAGGTAATACATTTGTGTTGTTTTAAGACTTAATTGTATGGTAATTTGTGAGGGAAGCAAGAGAAAACGAATACACATATCCAGAGCTTCCAGTGGGCTTCATATAGTCTTCATCTTAAATACAAATGTACAACCAGGAATCGCTGGACATTTGAGAAGCGCTTCTAACATGAAAGACAGGGATAGAAATGAACAAACAAACAACATACCATACAGAAGGCAATAATGTTCCCAGAGAAATAAGTGGACATATCGCATCCATAAAACAAGGGCAGGGTGCCATTTATTTACTGTATTATCTGACACTGAATTAGAACTCACTATCTGCCAGGCAATATGCTAAGTGCTCTACAAATATTAAACCATTTAGTCATCATAACAGCTCTACGCAGTAGGTTCTGTTATCCTTATTTTACAGATGAGGAAGTCACAGAAAGGATCACATAGCAGAGCTGGGTTGTGAACACAGCAGTCTGGTTCCAGGGTCACAAAAGAATACTTGGGGATATAAAAATATAATAGCAGAAATGGAGAAAAGATACTGAAAATGTTGAAATATTAAAGGCAATATTTGAGGAAGGAGAAAAATATATAAAGAAATCAAAAACAGGAAAAAAAAATGTGAGAAACCCAGTAAGTTCAATATCCAATTAATAATAGTTTCAGAAGGGGCGCCTGGGTGGCTGAGTTGTTAAATGTCTGCCTTCAGCTCAAATCAAGATCCCAGGGTCCTGGGATCGATACCCGCATCAGGCTCCCTGCTCAGCTGGTAGCCTGCTTCTCCCTCTTCCACTCCCCCTGCTTATATTCCCTCTCTAGCTGTTTCTTTCTCTGTCAAATAAATGAATAAAATCTTTTAAAACAAGTTTCAGAAAATGAGAACAGACGGAAAGAAATTGTTAAAGAACTTGATGGAGAAATTTTTCAAAATAGCAGGACATCAGTTTCCAGATTGAAATGGCCTATAGGGTGCCCAGTGCAATAACTGAAAAATAAGTATTATCAGTGTTATGGGTTGAGTATTACCATCCTCCCAAAATTAATACATTGAAACCTATTTCGTCAATGTAATGGCATTTGGAGGTAGGGCCTCTGGGAGGCAAATAATTAATTAGTACGGAGTCCTCATGAATGGTATTCATGCCCTTATAAAATATGATACCCCAGAGAAATCTCTCACCCTTTCACCTATGAGAACACTGTGGAAGGGAGCCATCTGTCTATGATCGAGGAACAGGCTCTCACCAGACACAAAATCTGTTGGAGCCCTGCTCTTGGATTTCTTAGCCTCTAAAACTTGAGAAATAAATTTCCAGTGTTTATAAGATGCCCACTTTATGGTGTTTTGTTATAGCAGCCTAAATGGACTAAGAAATCAAGTCACACTGAAATTTCAGGATAGCACATATAAAGAAGTCCTAAAAACTTTCCAAAGAGAAATAAAACACATAAGATATTCAAATGATTGGCAAAAATAGTGGCATCAAATATCTTAATGGCAGCACTGAAAGCTAGAAGACAATAAACCAATGATGTTAAAATCTCAAGAGAAAATGAGTTCCACACTAGAATTCCATGCCCAGCCAACCCACCAGTCAAATGTGCAATCAAATAGACATTTTAAGATATATAAGTTCTCAAAATCTTTATCTCCCATGCACCCTATCTCAGGAAGCTCATTAGTATATTACCCAACAACACAAGAAGATAAAACCAAAAAGGAGGGGCACCTGGGTGGCTCAATGTGTTAAGCCTCTACCTTCAGCTCAGGTTATGATCTCAGAGTCCTGGGATCGAGCCCCACATCAGGCTCTCTGCTAGTCAAGGAGACTGCTTCCCACCCTCTCTCTCTGCCTGCCTCTCTGCACACTTGTGATCTCTGTCTGTCAAATAAATAAATAATATCTTTAAAAAAAAAAACAATAAAGGAAAACATGGGAGTCAGGAAACAGGCAATCCCAAAGATGTTGATGAAAGGAGGTCCCAAATGATAGCTGTGCAGTGGCCTCGAGGAGCCCACTCATATGTGAGCAGGGAGATTGAGGTTTTAGTCTCCTAGAAGAAAAAAAAAAAAATTAAAGTAATTGGTAGACTACCTAATGGGTTTGATTGAACTAAGAGGAGTGTTAGAGTTTTAGAATTTGAAGAAAGAATTTGTGATAGTTATGTAAAAAGCTAAGGTTTAAAAAGTGAAGCAACTATTAACCCCCCCCCCAAAAATAAAAAGAGCCATAAACATTTCAGCTGTAAGTAATATTAAGGTCATAATAAAGCAAATGCTGAAATTGAATTTTTCAAGGCTTTGAAACAAGTATAATGAGGGAATAGGGAGATGGGAGAGCTGAATTCTCATCTCCCAAGGCAGGAAGTCAATAAATAATATTTTAAAATGGAAATTCAAGATATTGAAATATAAGATTGTTGTTTTAAAATAAGGAGTTAAGGGGCGCCTGGGTGGCTCAGTGGATTAAAGCCTCTGCCTTCGGCTCAGGTCATGATCTTAGGGTCCTGGGATCGAGCCCCGCATCGGGCTCTCTGCTCGGCAGGAATCCTGCTTCCTCCTCTCTCTCTCTCTGCCTGCCTCTCTGCCTACTTGTGATCTCTATCTGTCAAATAAAATAAAATAAAATCTTAAAAAAAAAAAAAGTCCAAAGGAGGAGTCAAGATGGCGGAGAAGTAGCAGGCTGAGACTACTTCAGGTAGCAGGAGATCAGCTAGACAGCTTATCTAAAGATTGCAAACACCTACAAATCCAACGGGAGATCGAAGAGAAGAAGAACAGCAACTCTAGAAACAGAAAATCAACCACTTTCTGAAAGGTAGGACGGGCGGAGAAGTGAATCCAAAGCGACGGGAAGATAGACCGCGGGGGGAGGGGCCGGCTCCCGGCAAGCGGCGGAGCAACAGAGCACAAAATTGGGACTTTTAAAAGTCTGTTCCGCTGAGGGACATCGCTCCAGAGGCTTAACCGGGGTGAAGCCCACGCAGGGTCAGTGTGGCCTCAGGTCCCGCAGGGTCACAGAAGGATCAGGGGTGTCTGAGTGTCGCAGAGCTTACAAGTATTAGAACAGGGAAGCCGGCTACAGAGACAGAGCCGAGGAGTAAGCTCTAAGCTCGGGGTTACCTTGAACCGGTCGCAGGCTCGGTCAGCTCGGAGCGCGGCCGGAGGCAGGGTGACAGGAGTAAATCGGCGCTGTTCTCTGAGGGCGCACTGAGGAGTGGGGCCCCGGGCTCTCGGCTCCTCCGGGCCGGAGACTGGGAGGCCGCCATCTTCATTCCCGCCCTCCGGAACTCTACGGAAAGCGCTCAGGGAACAAAAGCTCCCGAAAGCAAACCCGAGCGGATTACTCAGCCCGGCCCCTGGTAAGGGCGGTGCAACTCCGCCTGGGGCAAAGACACTTGAGAATCACTACAACAGGCCCCTCCCCGAGAAGATCAACAAGAAGCCCAGCCAGGATCAAGTTCACCTACCAAGGAGTACAGTTTCAATACCAAGGAGAGCAGCGTAATTCCAAAGGAGGAGAAAGCAAAGCACGGAACTCATGGCTTTCTCCCCATGATTCTTTAGCCTTGCAGTTAATTTAATTTTTTTTCTTTTTCAATTTATTTTTCTTCTTCTGCTAATTTTTTTTAACTTTTACCCTTTTCTTTTTTAACGTTTTTTAACTATTTATCTAATATATATATATTTTTTTCCTTTTTATATTTTTTTCTTTATTGGTTTTCTTTTTTTAATTGTTTCTTCCTTTTTTTCTTCTTCTTTTTTTTTTTTTCTTTTTCTTCTTTCTGAACCTCTTTTTATCCCCTTTCTCCCCCTCATGATTTGGGATCTCTTCTGATTTGGCTAAAGCATATTTTCCTGGGGTTTTTGCCACCCTTTTAGTATTTTACTTGCTCCTTCATCTACTCTTATCTGGACAAAATGACAAGGCGGAAAAATTCACCACAAAAAAAAGAACAAGAGGCAGTACCAAAAGCTAGGGACCTAATCAATACAGATGTTGGTAATATGTCAGATCTAGAGTTCAGAATGACGATTCTCAAGGTTCTAGCCGGGCTTGAAAAAGGCATGGAAGATATTAGAGAAACCCTCTCGGGAGATATAAAAGCCCTTTCTGGAGAAATAAAAGAACTAAAATCTAACCAAGTTGAAATCAAAAAGGCTATTAATGAGGTGCAATAAAAAATGGAGGCTCTCACTGCTAGGATAAATGAGGCAGAAGAAAGAATTAGCGATATAGAAGACCAAATGACAGAGAATAAAGAAGCTGAGCAAAAGAGGGACAAACAGCTACTGGACCACGAGGGGAGAATTCGAGAGATAAGTGACACCATAAGACGAAACAACATTAGAATAATTGGGATTCCAGAAGAAGAGGAAACAGAGAGGGGAGCAGAAGGTATATTGGAGAGAATTATTGGAGAGAATTTCCCCAATATGGCAAAGGGAACAAGCATCAAAATCCAGGAGATTCAGAGAACCCCCCTCAAAATCAATAAGAATAGGTCCACACCCCGTCACCTAATAGTAAAATTTACAAGTCTTAGTGACAAAGAGAAGATCCTGAAAGCAGCCCGAGAAAAGAAGTCTGTAACGTACGATGGTAAAAATATTAGATTGGCAGCAGACTTATCCACAGAGACCTGGCAGGCCAGAAAGAGCTGGCATGATATATTCAGAGTACTAAATGAGAAAAACATGCAGCCAAGAATACTATATCCAGCTAGGCTATCATTGAAAATAGAAGGAGAGATTAAAAGCTTCCAGGACAAACAAAAACTGAAAGAATTTGCAAATACCAAACCAGCTCTACAGGAAATATTGAAAGGGGTCCTCTAAGCAAAGAGAGACCCTAAAAGTAGTAGATCAGAAAGGAACAGAGACAATATACAATAACAGTCACCTTACAGGCAATACAATGGCACTAAATTCATATCTCTCAATACTTACCCTGAATGTGAATGGGCTAAATGCCCCAATCAAAAGACACAGGGTATCAGAATGGATAAAAAAACAAAACCCATCTATATGTTGCCTACAAGAAACTCATCTTAAACCCGAAGACACCTCCAGATTTAAAGTGAGGGGGTGGAAAAGAATTTACCATGCTAATGGACATCAGAAAAAAGCAGGAGTGGCAATCCTTATATCAGATCAATTAGATTTTAAGCCAAAGACTATAATAAGAGATGAGGAAGGACACTATATCATACTCAAAGGATCTGTCCAACAAGAAGATCTAACAATTTTAAATATCTATGCCCCTAACGTGGGAGCAGCCAACTATATAAACCAATTAATAACAAAATCAAAGAAACACATCGACAATAATACAATAATCGTAGGGGACTTTAACACTCCCCTCACTGAAATGGACAGATCATCCAAGCAAAAGATCAACAAGGAAATCAAGGCCTTAAATGACACACTGGACCAGATGGACATCACAGATATATTCAGAACATTTCATCCCAAAGCAACAGAATACACATTTTTCTCTAGTGCACATGGAACATTCTCCAGAATAGATCATATTCTCGGTCCTAAATCAGGTCTCAACTGTTATCAAAAGATTGGAATCATTCCCTGCATATTTTCAGACCACAATGCTCTGAAGCTAGAACTCAATCACAAGAGGAAATTTGGAAAGAACCCAAATACATGGAGACTAAACAGCATCCTTCTAAAGAATGAATGGGTCAACCAGGAAATTAAAGAAGAGTTGAAAAAATTCATGCAAACAAATGATAATGAAAACACAACGGTTCAAAATCTGTGGGACACAACAAAGGCAGTCCTGAGAGGAAAATATATAGCGGTACAAGCCTTTCTCAAGAAACAAGAAAGGTCTCAGGTACACAACCTAACCCTACACCTAAAGGAGCTGGAGAAAGAACAAGAAAGAAACCCTAAACCCAGCAGGAGAAGAGAAATCATAAAGATCAGAGCAGAAATCAATGAAATAGAAACCAAAAAAACAAAAGAACAAATCAATGAAACTAGGAGCTGGTTCTTTGAAAGAATTAATAAGATCGATAAACCCCTGGCCAGACTTATCAAAAAGAAAAGAGAAAGGACCCAAATAAATAAAATCATGAATGAAAGAAACTAACACCAAAGAAATACAGACAATTATAAGAACATACTATGAGCAACTCTACGCCAACAAATTTGACAATCTGGAAGAAATGGATGCATTCCTAGAGACATATAAACTACCACAACTGAACCAGGAAGAAATAGAAAGCCTGAACAGACCCATAACCAGTAAGGAGATTGAAACAGTCATCAAAAATCTCCAAACAAACAAAAGCCCAGGGCCAGATGGCTTCCCGGGGGAATTCTACCAAACATTTAAAGAAGAACTAATTCCTATTCTCCTGAAACTGTTCCAAAAAATAGAAATGGAAGGAAAACTTCCACACTCATTTTATGAGGCCAGCATCACCTTGATCCCAAAACCAGACAAGGATCCCATCAAAAAAGAGAACTACAGACCAATATCCTTGATGAACACAGATGCAAAAATTCTCGCCAAAATACTAGCCAATAGGATTCAACAGTACATTAAAAGGATTATTCACCACGACCAAGTGGGATTTATTCCAGGGCTGCAAGGTTGGTTCAACATCCGCAAATCAATCAATGTGATACAACACATTAATAAAAGAAAGAACAAGAACCATATGATACTCTCCATAGATGCTGAAAAAGCATTTGACAAAGTACAGCATCCCTTCCTGATCAAAACTCTTCAAAGTGTAGGGATAGAGGGCACATACCTCAATATTATCAAAGCCATCTATGAAAAACCCACCGCAAATATCATTCTCAATGGAGAAAAACTGAAAGCTTTTCCGCTAAGGTCAGGAACACGGCAGGGATGTCCGTTATCACCACTGCTATTCAACATAGTACTAGAAGTCCTAGCCTCAGCAATCAGACAACAAAAGGAAATTAAAGGCATCCAAATTGGCAAAGAAGAAGTCAAACTATCACTCTTCGCAGATGATATGATACTATATGTGGAAAACCCAAAAGACTCCACTCCAAAACTGCTAGAACTTGTACAGCAATTCAGTAAAGTGTCAGGATATAAAATCAATGCACAGAAATCAGTTGCATTTCTCTACACCAACAACAAGACAGAAGAAAGAGAAATTAAGGAGTCCATCCCATTTACAATTGCACCCAAAACTATAAGATACCTAGGAATAAATCTAACCAAAGAGGCTAAGAATCTATACACAGAAAACTATAAAGTACTCATGAAAGAAATTGAGGAAGACACAAAGAAATGGAAAAATGTTCCATGCTCCTGGATTGGAAGAATAAATATTGTGAAAATGTCTATGCTACCTAAAGCAATCTACACATTTAATGCAATTCCTATCAAAGTACCATCCATTTTTTTCAAAGAAATGGAACAAATAATCCTAAAATTTATATGGAACCAGAAAAGACCTCAAATAGCCAAAGCAATATTGAAAAAGAAAGCCAAAGCTGGTGGCATCACAATTCCGGACTTCAAGCTCTATTACAAAGCTGTCATCATCAAGACAGCATGGTACTGGCACAAAAACAGACACATAGATCAATGGAACAGAATAGAGAGCCCAGAAATAGACCCTCAACTCTATGGTCAACTAATCTTCGACAAAGCAGGAAAGAATATCCAATGGAAAAAAAACAGCCTCTTCAACAAATGGTGTTGGGAAAATTGGACAGCCACATGCAGAAAAATGAAATTGGATCATTTCCTTACACCACACACGAAAATAGACTCAAAATGGATGAAGGATCTCAATGTGAGAAAGGAATCCATCAAAATCCTTGAGGAGAACACAGGCAGCAACCTCTTCGACCTCAGCTGCAGCAACATCTTCCTAGGAACATCGCCAAAGGCAAGGGAAGCAAGGGCAAAAATGAACTATTGGGATTTCATCAAGATCAAACGCTTTTGCACAGCAAAGGAAACAGTTAACAAAACCAAAAGACAACTGACAGAATGGGAGAAGATATTTGCAAATGACATATCAGATAAAGGGCTAGTGTCCAAAATCTATAAAGAACTTAGCAAACTCAACACCCAAAGAACAAATAATCCAATCAAGAAATGGGCAGAGGACATGAACAGACATTTCTGCAAAGAAGACATCCAGATGGCCAACAGACACATGAAAAAGTGCTCCATATCACTCGGCATCAGGGAAATACAAATCAAAACCACAATGAGATACCACCTCACACCAGTCAGAATGGCTAAAATTAACAAGTCAGGAAATGACAGATGCTGGCGAGGATGCGGAGAAAGGGGAACCCTCCTACACTGTTGGTGGGAATGCAAGCTGGTGCAACCACTCTGGAAAACAGCATGGAGGTTCCTCAAAATGCTGAAAATAGAACTCCCCTATGACCCAGCAATTGCACTGCTGGGTATATACCCTAAAGATACAAACGTAGTGATCCGAAGGGGCACGTGCACCTGAATGTTTATAGCAGCAATGTCTACAATAGCCAAACTATGGAAAGAACCTAGATGTCCATCAACAGACGAATGGATAAAGAAGATGTGGTATATATACACAATGGAATACTATGCAGCCATCAAAAGAAATGAAATCTTGCCATTTGCGATGACGTGGATGGAACTAGAGGGTATCATGCTTAGCGAAATAAGTCAATCGGAGAAAGACAACTATCATATGATCTCCCTGATATGAGGGAGAGGAGATGCAACATGGGGGGTTAAGGGTGTAGGAGAAGAATAAATGAAACAAGATGGGATTGGGAGGGAGACAAACCATAAGTGACTCTTAATCTCACAAAACAAACTGAGGGTTAATGGGGGGAGGGGGTTGGGGGGGTGGGATTATGGACATTGGGGAGGGTATGTGCTATGGTGAGTGCTGTGAAGTGTGTAAACCTGGCGATTCACAGACCTGTACCCCTGGGGATAAAAAGATATTATATGTTTAAAAAAAAATAAAATTATATTAAAAAAAAAAAAGTCTAAAATAAGGAGTTAAATAGCAGAAGAAACAACCAAGATAGTTGAAAGTGATTGTCTCTGTGGAGGGGGCCTTCAAAGATGGGGGAAATGGTGGAACAGGAAAATAGTATTTCATTATAGACCGTGTAGTACAATCTGACTTATTTTTTCTCTTCTTCGCCTCTTCTTTCAATTAGCTTTACTATATAAAAGCATCATTTTGATTATAAAGATTAAACATAAATGCCTTGAACAGGATTTGGCACACAGTATGTGCTCAATGAAGAGTTGATGTTGATGTTCATACTACTGTGAACTTTGTCAAAGCTGTAACACTAGAAGGGGAATCAGTCCATATTCTTCATAACAACCTTAAAGTAAGTTATTTCATACTTTTCAATTTCTCCATTCAAAGATAAAAATGCTTAGTGAATCAAATTCTAGATAAGACTAAGATACATGTACATTTTAAAAATGCTCTAAAAATACTAGAAATCTGTTCTCTAAATACATAAGCTAGAAGAAAGTTTAGCTAAAGATGCTTCCTATTATATTGTAACCATATCTTATTTATCTCTTCATTTATTACCCATTTTTTCACTTATTTATTCATTCAAAAATATTGTGCATCTACTATGTGCCAACACTTTTGGAGATGGATCTATACAGAAAAAATTCCATGTCTTTGTGGAACTTACATTCTATTTACAGAAACAAAAAGAGATTCTGAAGATAGAGACAATGGACTTGTTGGTGAACATGATACAAGGTGTGAAAAACAGGAATTTAAAAAAAACTTCCAAAAGTTTTGGCCTAAGTAACTGGAAGTATCAATTGTCATCAACTGATATGAAGAAAACTGTGGAAAAAGCAGGTTTTACTGGGAAGATCAGAATTAAGTTTTGGAATTAAGGTCGAGATGCCTATTCCATATTTATACAGGGTATGAAGTAGGGGCTGAATATAGGAGTCCAAAGTCCAAAGAAGAGATCTGGACTGAAGATACAATTTTTGAATCATTGGCCTCTCAGTTAGGATTCATGGCTAGACAGAAAAACCATTCAAGATATTTAAGGCAGAAGTTTCCATATTTGTTGGAAGGGGTGAAAGAACATATTTCAGGGACCACCACTGGATATTTTATTCTGAAGTCCCTTCATCATACCTGTAATCCAGAAGGCAAAACACTGTTACCACTACCACCATCCCATGTTTTGAACCTAAGAAACTGGTAAAAAGGGGCGCTTGGGTGGCTCAGTGGGTTAAAGCCTCTGCCTTCGGCTCAGGTCATGATCTCAGGGTCCTGGGATCGAGCCCCACGTTAGACTCTCTGCTCAGCGGGGAGCCTGCTTCCCTTCCTCTCTCTCTGTCTGCCTCTCTGCCTCCTTGTGATCTCTGTCTGTCAAATGAATAAATAAAATCTTAAAAAAAAAAAGAAAAGAAAAATAAACTGGTAAAAAAGATGTGAAATGTGGAGCCCAGCTGCTGGAAACCCTCATGCCTCATGCATGTAAGATGGGGTTGCCATAGAAAAATGGCTTCAGCACCATTTCCATCTTATCCTTCTCCTCTGAGTACTTATTGTTGGCAGAGCCTAACTTGCATTCATAAGCTGAGCTGCACAAGAGTCCGGGAAATTTAGTTGTTAGCCTTCAAGTAACTGAAATACAGAAGGGAACTGAAAGGAATCATATGGATGCCAAAGGACAATAAACATTACCCGGCATAAATGGCATTGGGAACCAGAAGCCTGGGAGAGGTCACCAAGCAAAAAAAAAAAAAAAAAAAAAAAAAAAGAGAAGAGAGGAGAGGAGAACCAAAGACTGAGTGAGCTGTGGCTCATGCCAGCATTAAAAGACAGGGGAGGTGAAAGGAAACAGAAATGGCATCCAAGCTAAGTGGAACATCAGGATGGACCATTGTCCTGAAAGCCAAATGAAGAAAGTTCTTTAAGGAGGAAAGGATGATGATCAGTCTTATATCTTCGGATACTTTACAGTTTTAATCTTTTTTGTAAAAATAATGCATACTTAGGCACCTGGGTGGCTCAGTGGGTTAAGCCTCTGCCTTTGGCTCAGGTCATGATCTCAGGGTCCTGGGATTGAGCCCCGCATCGGGCTCTCTGCCCAGCAGGGAGCCTGCTTGCCCCCCTTCTCTCTGTCTGCCTCTCTGCCTACTTGTTTTCTCTCTTTCTGTCAAATAAATAAATAAAATCTTAAAAAAATAAAGCATAGTTATTATAAAAACAAAGATGCAAAGAATAGGTATCACTTGAAGTTCTATTCCTTAGGTAGAAATAATCACAATTAACATTTGGAGAACTACTCACTGTTAAGTATAAGTATATAAAACATTTCTGTACTTGCTGTTATTTATGTATCTATATACAATTACATATGAATAAATCATATTATTTATGCTATTTTACAATCCATTTTTATCAGCCAATAATATGGCATGGCCATGTTTCTATGGCCAGTAGAGGTATATCTGCATCATTGTTTATCCAAAACAGTATTTTATAAATAAACCACAATTTATATAACCATTCTCCTGTAAATGGACATTCAAGTTGTTCCAGTATTTCAATATTACATGCAATACTGCATGAGCATCCTTGTTAATATGATACAAAATCCTTCATGTCTAAAGCTTCTTTTCGCTGAATCAAATATTTGAGGTAGAAAGAATCCATTCTATTCAGAAATAGTCATATAGTTGCAAAGCTCCTTAAAAGAAAATAATTTGGAATGATTTTATTATAAAAACCAGCACCTGATTTTGTGTGTCTTGAAGTTTTGAAAATGATACAATGTTTCTTGTATTATTTGCATCAATTCATATGAGTCTAAAATTTGATGACTATGCCAGCACAGGTGCCCTTTTGAACTTAGGAGGCTATTATCAATCTATAGTACTATATTTTTAGAACACTTAGAAAATATTTTTCCAGTAAGTTTCCTTGCCATTATAATTTGATAGTTAAATCAGCCATCAGTGCTTTGTAGATATAAAATTTAAATATTTAACATTGAGTATAACTTCTTCTGCTGGATTGTCAGTGTCCACGGTTGAGTTTAGTAGGAAGCAAGAGAAAAATGAAAACCCATATTGCGGTTTACCCAATCACTTGGGCAGGCAGACTCCGAAAGCCTATAGAAATTTTTGCACTGTGCTTACCATCCCCTAATGGGTTATTTCAATAACAAAGAATTTGTTAAGGTGGGGAGACTTCATATCTCTCCCTCTCTGTGTATATATTAGCTACTGTGTAGATCAATCTCAGTGTAGTGTGTTCCTCTATGGATAGATACCTCCATAGTCTCTGGATGAAATGCACCATATACAGAAAGTGAAAGACTTCATCCATGCGTAAAATAGAATTCTAAAACTGTGAAGCCAATTATACCATAGGAACACTAGGCACCAAATGGTAAACAAACCTAAGCAAATAAGCTCTAAGTCATTCATTTCTAAGAATAGTCAATCTAAGTCTTAAAGGTTTCTAACTTCTTTCCTCCTTTTGTAGGCTATCCAACCCTGTCTACACTTTGTGATATGTTGACCTCTTCAAACATTCTACAGCCATAAAAATCTCAAGAAATGTTTCACCATTTGACGGACCTTTCTGCACTTGGCTGGAGCCAGGAGCCATGGGTTATCTGTTTACTATGACTCCTTGGGTATCCAGAGGGCCTTTTTCCATATCAAAGGGAATGATATCAAAGCCTCTACAACTAAAGTGGTCACGTGTGGACATCTCCAAGAGCCTGTGCTCACAAGGACCTTCAAGTATCCAGGGCTATCAATGCGGCCCTTTTAGACTCTGTCAGCAGTTACTGGGAAAAGAGATGAGGATCAAATAAGAAGGCACTAACAGTTGCCTTTCATTAGACCTTCAAGTCAGACACCTCAGGAAACAGATTCTGACACAGAGATTTGGGTGTCAGAGGCTTATTGGGGTGTGCTTTGGGGATTGTCATCGGTGGGCTGTGAGCGAGGGCAAAATTGGGACCAGGGTGACATCGCCCTTTGAGGCAATGGCAGCAGAGACCTCAGCTTGTCCCACAAAAAGCTCTGGAGCTAAGATGGCTCCTCAGAGTTGAGGAGGTAAGTGGATCTGGCCTCGGTGCCCTCGCAGTGACCAGTCATTGGATATAGGCTCCCCCTGGGAAGGATGCAGTCGAGTGAGGGATCTCTTCTTAGCTAAGGGTGCTTCCTGGACCAGGCCTTTGCTGTGAGCTACCAGCAGCCACATCCCCCAAAAGCAGGAGCGTGAGAGCCTGTCCTGGAGGGAAATCTGGGCAGGACACCAAGGTATGCATTACACTCTCCCACTCTCGGGAATTTCCCAATGTTCTAGAAAGCTGAGTTTATATGAAAAGTTCCAACCTGAGCAATCTAAAGATGGTGATCCCTGTCTTTAGACATAGAAAGGTATCACAGAGGGACCACCAAGGTTCAATGACCTTCAAATGCAGAGCCTCAGTGACCATGGGCATAGTTTCTATAAAAACTGAAGCAGTGGCTCCTAGGAGCTCAGTCAGTTAAGTGTCTGCTTTTGGCTCAGGTCATGATCTCAGGGTCCTGGGATCAAAACCCACATCGGGCTCTCTGCTCAGTGGAGACTCTGCTTTCCCGCTCTCCCTCTGCCTGCTGCTCCCCCTGCTTGTGCTCTCTCTCTCTCTCTCTCTATCAAATAAATAAATAAAATCTTAAAACAAAACTGAAGCATCAAGTTTGAAAAGCCACACCAGATTAAGGAGTATCCCAGGGTCTGTGGTGAGAATGCGCCAAATGAGTAGAATTTTCCTTGGGGACATGAAATAGGAATTTATGCCAGAATATCACCAACATCATCTACAATTGATGATTCCTTAAATTACCATAAAGGTGTTCTGCCCATATCCCTGAGCCCACCCCTGAAATCACCGTTGGTACCTATATATGTCAACAGATCCTAGCTACATTTTTCCACCATATTTCCTCCATCTCTCTTTTCTATCCCCCACATGTTGGGCAAATGAGAAGAACCAGGGAGATAATACCCAGGAAAAACCCTCAGACAGTGAAGGATGGATGTCGGCAGATAAGAGGCAGATAAGAGGCACATTGCCTCTTGACAAAATTCCAAAGTGTGTTCTACACAGACAGTCCACAATTGCCTGCAATGGTAGCCCACTCATTAATATTCCATGTACTGACTCTCCTTCCTTCCCTCATTGCCCCACTTCCTCTCTCTTCCTGAGACCACCTCCCAATAAATGACTTGCACCCCAATCTTTGTCTCCATATCTGCTTTGGAGGAAACCCAACTTAAGTGGAAAAATGAAGATTATCTTCATTATCATCGCTCTCCATCATCATAATGAGGTCTCTAAAGTAAGGTGTGGATACAGTTCTGCTGAGATAAAGTTACTCCCTTCTTGACACCTCCAAAATTCTTTTTTTTTTAAAGATTTTATTTATTTATTTGACAGAAAGAGAGATCACAAGTAGGCAGAGAGGCAGGCAGAGAAAGAGGGCGAGGCAGGCTCCCTGCTGGGCAGAGAGTCCGATGTGGGGCTCAATCCCAGGAATCATGACCTGAGCTGAAGGCAGAGGATTTAACCCACTGAGCCACCCAGACACCCCAACACCTCCAAAATTCTACAAGGTAAATGCCCCTTAATGTCATCCTTTTCTAACCCTTTACTTGTGGGAAAGGTTGGATAAGTAGATAGAAAAAGACACAGAAAGATAGATGATTGTTAGAAAGATGGTAGATAGAAAAGTGGTAGATAGATAGGTGATTTACAGACAATGTATTCTTGCCCATGTATAAAAGCCTGTTAAATTTCTCTTCAGATGAGATCTTAGCAGTGTAAAATCTTTGATTTTGTCCGCCTGCCATCCATTGCCCTTCCTTCTATTCCTAACATTTTGGATTTTCTTTAAGGAAGCACCCTTGCCCACACTCAGACCCCGTGCACTCATGGGAGCAGACCTTCATGAACCTCGGCCTGCAGAAGCATGCACTCTGCAATACCTTTCCTCTCTTTAAACCCTGCCTCTTGCCCCCCACCCCCGCACACATGGCTTCATGTTGCACTTAAAGTAAAACTCAAACTATTTCTCTGATTGCTATAGACCACATGTCTGTGAACCCACAACATTCATATGTTGAAACCCAATCCCCACTGTGATGGTATTAGGAAGTGGGGCCTTTGGAGGTGGAGCCCTCGTGAATGGGACTAATTCCCCTATAAAAGGGACCCTGGAGAGGCCCCTCACCACTTCTACCATGTGAAGACACAGTGAGAAGACAGACACCTATGAACTAGGAAGTGGGTTCACACCGGACACCAGATCTGCCAGTGCCTTGATCTTGGACATCCAGTCTCCAGAACTGTGCAAGAGACATTTCTGTGGTTTAGAAGCCTCCCAGTCTATGCTCTTCTGTAAGAGCAGCCAGAATGGACTAAGATACTGATCTAAAAGTCTTCAGGTGATCTGGACCTTTCTGAACTCATCTCCCACCTCGCTGCCCCAGCTCAGTCTGGCTTTATCTCCTCAGAGCTGCCAACCTCATCCCTGCCGTGGGCCCTTGCAGTAGTGCATTACCTGGAAAATTCCTTTCCCGAATCTTTGTTTACCTCCTTCTTGTCATTCAGTTCTCAAACCTAATGTCACCTCCTCAGAGAAGGGGTCCCTGTCCTCCCAATCTAAGGTAGCCAACCTCTCAGTCACTATCCATAACTCTGTCTTGTTTTCACCAATTCCCATGACAATACGAAATTACTATGTTTATTAATTTACTCATTCATGGTCTGATGTCCCTAAAAAAACACAAGCTTCATAACAGCATGGCATCATTCTTATTCACTCCATTATCCTCAGCACCTAGATCAGTACTTGGAACATAGCAGGTATGCAATAAAGATACTTAAAATAATACATGAATCGATGAAACATTTCTTGCTTATATAGCAGAACATAAGCTTGGAGAAAAAAAAATATGAAACAGCTACTCCAAAATGTATCAATCATTATTTTAAAACATCCTAAAATCCAAAGGTAAAAATATTAAATAAACATGGAACATAGCAATCGTTAAGATTACTGCAGGCTATTGGGTTTCAATTGTCATTCTAGATTGTCTGCAGATGTAAAATCCAAGGGCCCTTCCAATTCCAAACTTCCCTAACACTGTGGATTTCATTATCCTAGATTGAGTTATTTGTTGTTTCACAATGTTAAAATAATAACAGGCTAGTTAATAAAAATAATATAATGACAACAATAGCAAGAAGTCGATGTTGCTATTTCCTCTGATTTACAGAGGTACCCAAGATGGGGGATTGAAAAGCAGCTGATTTCTGAGTCAGGCAAAGAAGTCCATCATAGTTATGGATACTTCAAGTCAAATCAGCAAAATGTGCTACCCAAGGTAACCTGTGAAATACGTTTTGCTCGATGTTACCAGGCAGGGAGGAGGGAGAAACAGGTGTTCCACCAAGGATATGGGACTGTGTTGTTTTTGCAGGACAAAAAGGAGCAAAGCCTAAAAGATTTAGCCCTTCCAAGTGACAACTTTGAGAGCCTGCAGTGATTTATTTGACAGGGAAGAGGAAGGCGGACTCCCCCTCTTCTACAGGATCAGCTCCTTGATTATAAACACTCAATAACTTTCTGGTTGAAAATGCTTTTTCCCCCCTTGCCTATACATTTCTGACGCTTGCTTTATTATTTTCTATTAAGAAATGCTATTTAATTCCGTCCACAGCTTGGCGACCTTTGTGTGGCTTCCCCACTTAGGAAATTTACAAGTAAATCACCAAGAAGTATGTACACATACTCTTATAAAATATACATGTGCTTGTAAATGAAAATGCACCAAACGGCAAAAAAAAAAAAAAAAAAAAAAGAGCTACATGCTTTGCAAGAACAGGGCATATGTGCATAAGAGGTGGGAGGCAGGTGTTTGGGAAATCTTCACACCATCCCAATATTTTTCTAATGGTTCCCATTTCCAATGCAAGGGAGGATTTGGAAAACATTAGCCACTCTGGTGTGCTCTGAGCGGTGACATGTAGCTGGCAGCGTGGTGGGTGGGATACCCCCCTTTCTTCCTCTAACAAAGAAATAGGGTGAGTTTATTAAAGCATAAATGCCATTTTCATCCTGCAATGTTAACTGTGAGGCTGGGATCCCTGAGGTACTGAGGCAGTCAAAGCAAACAGCTGTGCCACCTACTTGCAACAGTTGTACGCCCACCATACAGCACCGAGGGGAGGAGCAGGTCAAAGAAAGCCCATAAAGAGGATGGGGAACCTTGCTTAGCTCGCTCCCCCGTAGCCCGAGGGAAAATCCAGCCCTTCTGAGGGTAGGTATTGTGTGTGAGGCTCACAGCACTGAGCATTCTCTTGCAACTTGTCTCCTATAAACCACCTACTGCATTTTTATATTCTGCGGTCATATAGACTAAAACAGTGTTTAGCAAATTAACAGAACGCTAAATAAAAGACATATCAACCAACCTAGCAGGCAGCTTGTCGATGATCCCGAGCTGCTGGGGAGGAAGGGGGTGGTAACTGCTGCTTTGGAGGCAAGTGGTTGTTTCATCATCCAAGTCTCTTTGTGGGGCTTGGGAAGGATGGTGCACTCTGGCCAAGCTGTTATTAGGTTATCTTTGTGGAGCCTAAGGGTTGCCCCATGCCTGCCTGCGCCAACAGAGAACGGAGCAGGAGGGCTCATGCAGAAGGAAACTGAGCCCGGCTCTGTAGATTTCCAGGGGCCAAGAGCTCTCCTCTCTTGTAACTCAGCTGTCTGATCAGCCTGCAAGAGGCAGACAGTGGAGAGAACAACCTTCTTTGGCAAGCCCTCCTCTCAACTTCTTCTGTGCATAAGAGAAGTTTGTAGGAGGAGTCCTGCTAAGTGAAAAGCATGAGAATAGAAAACCTTAGAATATGCTTTTCTTCTGAAATGTGGCTGCTGGCCACCCTCTTCCTGGAAAGGGAAGAGAATCCAGCCTGATATGCTCATTCCTTGTGACATCTCCATGTCTTAGGAGATGACAGTGCAGCCTAGGGTCAGTGGACCCAACTGGGAACTGAACCTACAACCTAGACCTCAATGGGAAAGAGTCCTGATCAACAGTACATGAGTCTCCATCCACCATACCCCTGGATATAATTGACTCTTCCGTGTCAGTATCCCATCCTCATGAGCACCTTGTTATATCCGTTGTCCCCCTATGGCTTCAACGTATATTTTTAAATGCCTTCATTCATTCAACACCATTGATTTAAGGCCATCTTTGTGCCAGACACTGTCCTAATGCATATGGGAGGCATAGGGGGTGTATTAGCAGGATAAAATGGTCAAGCAACCCTGATTTGGAAGAGATCATATTCTAGCAAGAAAAGACAGACAATAAATAATTAACATAATATATTAAGTGATAAATGAGGTAGAAAAAGAGAACGTCAAGTAGAATAAGAAGGAAGCAGGAGTGTGGAGGTTGGAGGGCAAGTGGCAGTTCTCAACGACCAGTCAGGATTTTATTCATGGAGAAAACATTTGAGTCAAAATTCAAAGGAGAAGAGCAAGTGAGAGGATGTTGGAAGGAAGAATGTTCCAAGCAAAAGGAACATCCAGAGCTAAGATAGGAGCACAGCTGACACATGAAAAAGAAAGGAGGTGAAGCTGGAAGGGAGTAGGCTAAGGGAGCAGTCACAGGAATTCAAGCTGCTGGGGATGCCGGTTCATGTCAGGCATTATGTATTCTTCTGAGGATTTCGGCTTTGATGCTGAGAGTAATGAGGAGGGCTGGCAGGTTTCCAGAAGAGAAGTGACATGATCTGACTCATGCATTAAAAAGGCCACTATGGCTCTTATGGGTGGAGTAGCAAACCCAAATTCCCCTCTTGTTATTGCTTGCTTTCTCTTTATAGCTAGTCTTTTTGAAGAAGTTGTCTCCACTCAACACCTCCATTTTTTCAGCTGTCATTCATTACTCAGTCTACCTTTCCATACCCACCAATATTGACCATGACCCCTTAGTGCCATCTGGAAATCCATTTGGGAAAATTCAAAGCTGGCCTTCTTGTCCTTACTTTTGCTATAATTTTAGTAACTGTTGATGATCTTTCTCTCTTCCATAAAACTCTCTCCTACCTTGATTTCTTGGATACCACACTCAATTTTTTTCCTTTAATCAGCTACATGGGTTTTCTTTCTTAATGTGACAGACATCAGTGCTGCTCAGGTTTCTATATTAGGTCCTCTTCTCATTTGATACACTTTTCTGGGGCAATTTCTTTCTATTCCATAAACTAAATTTCCATCTTTATACTAATGACTGCAAGTTCTTATTATCTTCCCCAATCTTGTTCCTAACCTCCAGACCCATATATACAACTGCTGAATGGACATCTCTACTTGACAGTCAAGGTCCCAGAATTTCTAGAGGAGAGGCTTAGAAATAACACTCTAGTGGGAAGGTAAGGATGGGATTGTATTAAGACTGTCTTTGCATAGCAGGTACACTGTATTGGCTACAAATGCATATATAATTGGAGTAACAAAGTGAAAGGTTAATTAAAACTATCAGGAGGCTATGAGCCACTCCAAGCTATTTGTTGGCACCACTATTGACATTTGGATGATGTGTGTGTGCGTCTATGTGTCTGTTTGTGTATGAATACATATATAATATATATATTCATTACAAACAAATTTAACCCCTCATCCCATATCCCCTAGCCCAAACAATGATACCTTCATCTACCTGGTCATCCAAACCCCAAACTGGGCCTCTTCTTTAGATACTGAGTATCCCCTCCACTCTGACTTTTTCTTCTGATCATAAACTCTGTAATTAGCCTCAATCATCCTCCCTGGGATTCTGTTCACTCAACCCAGCCTTTACTCTTGAATGGCTCAGAGTATGAGCCAGAGTATGAGAGTGGTACCCTCTCAGCATTTAGCTGGGGTCCTCCCCCAAACCACAAAATTATCCTGAGCCACCATGATTCCTCCCATATGATCTTAAGTATGGTCAATTCCCAGAAAATCCTGCTGCTGTCCTACCCATTAGAGCAAATCTTCTTGGATACACACTCTAATCTAGAACAAGCCTCATTCTCTGGACGCTGTTAAGTGGGCTGCTAACCCTTCCGGGGTCACCTCTGCAGATGCATAAGTTACAAGCTGCTGCTCTTTCCTATTGGCTTCTGCTGAAGTCCTAGCACGTTCCTCAGACATACCAGCTTATCAGAGTCATGGCACTTTATGTTAGCGTAGGCCAGGTGATCTGCAGCAAAATTATCCATAGCAAAATTAAATACAATAAGGGCGTAATTCTTGCTCATACCAAAGTCTAAAGTGGCTAAGGTTCCTGCACAACACTCTTCCAGATGGCAAATCAAGGACCTACGCTGCTTCCACTTTGCAGTTCCATGAACCCAAACACATGTTCTCTAACATCACCAGTGTGGGAAAGGTGAAAGCAGGAAGAAGATGTGCCTTATCTTACAAACCGGAAGTGACACAACACTGTTATTGACATTCCACCGGTAAGAATTAACCCTGAGACCCCATCTATCAGCCTCAGGGCTGGGAAATGCAGAAGTGGTGGGTATTTGATACTCACTGATTAATATTATTTCATAAGTATTTCAGGAAGCTAACCATGATCTATAGGATCTGAAAAAACCAACCAAACAAACAAAAACCAAAAACCTCAGGTTGATCTAAGAGCCATACCCATCTGCACCTAATAAGAATAGCGGTTGGTTGAGTAAACAGAAGCCTTACTCAAGGGTACCTCCACGCGGGATTCATGACTGACAATTACTTAAGAGTGCTGACCCACATCGAGAGAGCTGGCTTTGGTGGATGTTCGCCGATAGTGAAATGGTGGCTTGTTTATATTTAGGGTGAGACTGAGTAATTGATGGCTGCCTGACAAACTGGCAGAAACTATACAGACATTCTGAAAAGTTCATTAAAAAGCACACACTTAAATACACCAAGATTACATGTGACTCTCTTCCCGCCTGCAACATAATTAAATAAAGCTTTATCTAACCATTTTACTTGCATGCATTAGGGACCTCAACCAGGGCTCTCTTCCTCCCAAGACTTTAATATGCTCTTATCTGTTTGTACTAATTGAGTTTTCTCATACTGCCACATGGGCAGCAGCTAAAAAGATGGGAAGTCAGATCTGATATGCCTATGGGATGGTGGTAGGGTTCCTAAAGATCTCTGCCTGACCTCAGATCTTTGGGGCCTCAGATTCATAATTAGAGGTCTGAAAGTCTCATGCCTTCCTACTAAATGACCTAATCCATGTAGAAAGGGGGAGAAAGACAGAGGGAAACAAAAAGGAACCTCACATTCTCATAAGGGCCAGATAATCACACAAATGAATGGAACAGCTAATGTGGAAAGCATTCACACTACCAAGCTGTACTCAAGGAGAGTCAACAGCAGCGAGAGGTTCTCAAGCACACACACACATCAGCATCACTGATGCACTGCTGGGCCCACCCCCTAGAGCTTCTAACACCTTCCCAGGTGGTACAGGTGCTGCTGGTCCAGGGACCACACTTGTGGAAGCAGTGCTTAAGAGGAACGTTCACTGTGTTGCCGTATCTTCTACTTTTTCCAAAAAGAAACAAAGAAACCTGGATTTATATGTGAAATCTCCCAATTTTTAAAATCTTGACAACAAATTCAGAATTATTTTTAAGAAAATCTGAGCCAGCATTTTGGGGCAGTACACAACTCTACCAGAAGCCTTCACCGAGGAATGATATGTGTGCACACGCACACAGCTCTGTATGGAAAGAGAGTGCCTTCCATTTAGCGGCCACCTTTTGGAGGACTCATTAGCCAGGTAGGTGAGTCAAACAATTCTCCTGATAGATGAAGAAACAAATACTAATGTCACCTCATGGTCTCTTCTTGTCCATCAGGGGATGCTACCTTTTCTCCTAGCATTCAAAGAGCTACATTTGGCTAAAAGTGGATCACAACAGCTACAGTACCTTTCACATTCCCAAAGTAAGCCTCACAATTCCTTCCACATACTGCCAAGGAACATACACTTAAAAGACGTAGATCACACTTGGATCAAGCTTTTAATACACAAGCTCTAAACATTTCTACCTAAAACATCTTATGTTCACATTTCTATAAGCACTAGGCTCTGTGTCATTTCACAAACATGTATTGGGCACCCCTATGTCATGGGTGCTCTGTCAGGTGTTGAGGATGCAGAAATACCCAGCCCTTGTCTTCTCTGCCCAGCTCTGGGCTCCATGGTCTCTAGGTCTGGAAAGACAGAAGGGGAAGGAGCAGGGGAGACAGAGAAGCAGACCTAACTCCAACCTTTATCTGGTTTCCATGCACTGATCCATGAAAGAGTCTATTTGAAAAACATTACCTTAGCATAAGCATTTTGGCCAGTCATTTGGACAGTGAACAAGCACATCAAATACTTTCTGATTCCTTCTCTTAGATGTATCCAAACTCTCTGGGCCATGTAGTCTCCTTCGATATGATTTTAACTTCGAACACCAAACCGTGCAAAGTATGGAAAAGCCTTGGTTCTAATTCTGACGACTAGCCAGACTGTATTAAAACCTAATAGAATTGTTTTTATTCTACCTGGAAGATGGAGAACACAAAATTGTGCTAGGCGCTTCTAGCTTGATGCCATCATGTTACCTACAGAGACATGGGTTCTAAGCAGGAAATGCAAATAGGTAGTGACTGTAATACACACTTCAGAATGCCAACTTCAACTGTGGCCAGGATTACCCCTGCACGTGCTTCCTGCCTCTCACATTCTATTCCTGTGCCTAACTTATAGGGGAAGGTTTGCCGTGATGAATATGCACATATTGTGGCAAAACATGGAACGGTTTTTAACAAATGAAAATGCTATCTCATCTTGTAAAAAGGGCATTGATCAACCAAGTCTGAATCAGGGAGTCCCAAGGTACAGTACTCTTTTTTCATTGATTAAAATATATAATTTCTGTGCAGCATTACCTTTTGTGCATTCTTCCCTCTAGATAGAATACAACATCAGAGACACAACAAAAGGACAACTCTGGTAGAATTACGGAGTTTACATTCACAAAAAGTGTTCTGATTGCCTCTGCCTGGGCACTTCTATACCCTCATTTAAGCAGAGAGATCTGCCCTTCCATTGTAGAAACTCTTCTGCTGAAATGATAAACGGACTGACTGCAAGATCTTTGAACCCAAGATTGAAGTAAATGAGTGGAAAGGACATGGAAGTAGTCAGAAAGGCCAAGATTAGAGAAATCCTGAGGATGCAGTTGCTGTCAGCACCCTAGTCTTCAGCATCCTGTCCCCGGAGACCAGCTGCTGGGCACAGCAGACCTGTCTGCCTTGCAGCTCTGTGCCCCGTGTTGGGGTAGAGATCCCCGGGCCATCTGCACTGAGAGGTGCGCCCCTGCCTGAAAGGAGCCCCGGAAGAATGGAAAAGGGTTGCCTTGGCAGTGCCACACATAGAGGAAGAAAGTCCCCTGAGCTTTGCAAGAGACACTGCATGTGCCCTCGCCACGGTTCTGACATGTCAGGCTTGGAGGGGAAGGAGAAAGCCGGTATTGTTACCAGAGGATGTCCAGGGAGAAAAATCATAATTTGTAATGAATCTTTTACCTATTTAAGTAATTAAAGATCGACTCCATATGTGAGAGTGAGCCTTTGTCTCTTTACTCTCCTAATTAGTCCCTTCACTGCCTGGTTCTGGCTTTACCTAAGGCAGATTTTGTTCATCTCCTCTGCCTTTTTGATCACTGCCATGCTCACGGTGCCTCCTAGAATTTGTTTCCCCGCTATGATGAAAGGGTGTTGCTTTTGGCACACCTCCAGTTGTCTCCTTGCTTCAAATCAGTTTCTCCCTTTCTCTCTAAACCCCTGCCCCCATCTCTTCTGTCTGGGGAGTTGGCTCACATTCCCCACATGCCCGTTAAACCTCCACCTTCTTAGATGCAACAGAAGACGCTTAGAGAGGTAGGATACTGATGGCCATTTTGAGCCAAAAAATGTAAACAAATATTAATAAAATAAGATGTTAATTTGGCAATTTCAAAATATGGAAATATCAAAGGCACACAAACCCCTCTTCCTCAGGGATTCCACCTCCAAGACTTTATCAGTCCCTCGGAGGTGTTATGTAGAACATATTGCAGCATTTTTGCAATGTGAAAATTGGAAACAATTGAAATGTTCATCACTAGGAGACTCTAGATAAAGTTGGCTAAGACTATACAGTGGAAAACTGCACAGCCATTAAAAAGGCCATGTAACTTTTATGAAGTGATTTGCAACGATCTCCAGGACACATGGTAAAGTCGGAAAAGCAAAGAGCCAGAACAATATGTAAGTAATGATGAATATTAAAAAAAAAAAGATGTATTCTACCTATGTGTTTACATAGCACACTTTAGTAAGGACACACAAAAAAATTGATAAAGGGATTCTCCCCTGGGAAATAGGATGGAGGAAGGAGAAAATGTGGGAGGGAGATTTTTGTGTTACATTCTTCCTATCTGCATCTTCGAATAATGTGTGTGTGTCATGTACACAAAACAAATAAATTAATCGATGGTGAATTCATGTGTATGGCCCAAGATGGCCATCGGGGAGCAGCATCCTAACTAAGGCTTTCCTGCTACCACAGTGTGACCTCTGGGAGTCTAACTTCACATGATATTTAGCAGTGTTTCTGACATAATCCTTCAGGTGACCACAACAAGTGAGCGCCCAGCTAGGGATGGCCCGGGCACCAGAAAATGTCTGACAGGCTAGGAATACAAGGTGAACATCTCTATCTGCATCCCCAGACACACACAGCCCAAGTTTGAGCGCTGGTGCTTGATTTGGAAGGTACAGTCCCAGGGTTCGAGGGATGAGGAAAGGGGACATGACGTCCAGGGCCCTGGAAGCAACCCCAGATGATAATACCTTACTATGTGGACCACAGCTTCAAGACAAGCCTTGAGAGAGACTCGGCTGGGTGCCCAGCAGATAAGGGACATACTGGGATCGGACTGGGTTAGTAGAGAATCCGCTCTCAGTTAGCACATCAGAAGAAGGAAAGAAATGGAATTTGTCTGCTCACCGCCATCCTGTCTCCATCCAGAGATGGAGATGGTTCAGTCTGCTCCACAGACAGCTGCACTCCTGGGTTGTGTCATCTGGCCCTTTCAGCACCTGCTCCTGAGCCCCGATCCTGTATGTGGCACTCCTTTGCAACGTGGAAGTGGGGACAGTGGGAGGGGAGCCTGAGCCGGCAGCTGCGGGCCACAGACTCCGCACCACGTGGACCTACGTGGACCCGCATAGTCTGGTGTTAATGGCAGCGGCCCGGGCAGAGCCAGCGATTTGGGGTCCAACAGACATGCAAAGCCAAAGAACCTGACAAGAATGTATCGTGTGTCTGCTATGATGAGCAAGAAACTCTTCTTCACTCCCAAAGAATTTTGCCTAAGGGAAGAAACAGACACTGTCCCCAAAATCAAAGTACTAAGTGCTTTTCAAGAGGCATGCTCTGTGCCATTGTCCATGGGGCTGCCATCACAAAATTCCACAGACTAAGCAGCTTATAAACATCAGAAGTGTGTTTCTCACAGTTCTGGAGTCTGGGAAGTCCAGGATTTGGTTGCTAGCAAGCTTCGGTGAGGGCCTTCTTCAGGGCCTTCAGATTCCTCACTGGGTGCTCACATGGTAGAAGGGACTAGGGAGATCTGTGGGATCTCTTTTGTAAGATCACTCATCCCACACAGGAGAGCTCCACTCTCGTGACTGAACAACTTCCCCAACTCCCCATCCTAATTCCACCACTTTGGTTAGGATTTCAATATATGAGTTTCGAGGGGGACATAAACATTCGGACCATAACACTGTATATGGGTTAGCTTTCACTGCATAACAAACCTCTCTGAAACTTAGGGGGTTAACACAAGAACCGTTATTACTGCTCACAAGGCTGAGAGTTGACTAGGGCTGGATAGGTAGAATGGCCTCACTGCCATGTCTGGAGGTGGGGAGGGCTGTCAACCGAGGTGTCTCTCTAGCCCTGCCTTCTTCACACAGTGATGATTACAGGGTCCCCCAGGGTAGCAAGAAAGGGCAAAGCCTAATGTGTAAACACTTTTTAAGTCTTTCCTTGGTATCAGAGTTGCTACTGTCCCATTGCTGAGAACAAGTCATGTGGCCAGGACCAGAGTCAAGAGATAGAAAGATAAAATCTAGCTCTTGATAGGAAGAGTGGGAAGTTACATTGCAAAGGGTATGCATATTGGGATGGGAGGAATCAGGGTCCATTTTGCAACCAACCACTAATTGCCAAGTAGCCAGACAGCTAAGAGAGTCCTTTTCATCATTTCCTTCCCTAAACAAGGCTGAAGAAAATAGTTTTCTGATCACCTTCAGCACTGGAAGTTCAATTTCCTATTTATCCAAACCAACTATTTTGGATGTTTTCACAAAGAGGCAGGAATCCTAAAGATAGCAGGCAGCTCTCGCCCTTCTTCACAAGACCTTGATAATTCACAATTCAGTCATTCAACCAGATGTTCAAAACGCATGACCTCATGTTGAACTCCTTAGCAATAAAGAGTTTACAGGATGATTATTTACATCAGTATTATTACTTATGCTCACTCTTAGTGATGGAATAACTAACACTCCGGCAATTTGCACAGAATTTTATGAGAAATCTATTGTAGTCAGCCTGAAATGACTAAGGGAGCCGCTCCTCTTCTCTCTTTTGAGAGAAAATGAGAATCTTTTTGGTGTACAATAGCTTAGCGAAGACCTCAAGGTTTACCATCGCCTTGAGAAGATTTGGTAAGATTAACACTCTAAAAAGTCTTTCCTTTTAGGCACTAATCTCTCTTCAATCCGGGGAAACTGCTCCCAAAGGCTCAAGCCACAGCTTCCTGATTTGAGCATTCAGGCAGCTCATGGTGTAGTTCACTGAGTCACTGAAAAGACTTTCTCCTTCTTATGCTTCCCTTTTTAAAAAATGGAACCATTTACATAGCAATGAATTTAAACAATTTAAACAATTACTTATCATTGATTGCTATAACTAAAATGATATAAAATTCAAAACGCTATTTGAAGATCACTCCTAAGCATAATTAGCTATCTAAATAGCAATTAATATCTGTTGGTCTCCAATTTTGAGATCCCTCCTAGGACAGTTTTTTCACAAAGTACGGTGCCTAGATGAGCTACATTAAAGTCACCGTGATCAGGCGTGGCTGGAAAGCAGAGGGAACTAGATACACAGGTCCCCCTTGTTCTAAGAGCTTAATTCGGAAGTTGTGGGATGAAATCTGAAAAACACTGCTTGTGGTTTTTTAATGGCTCTGAGAGCATCAGGATTTTAGGGGAAGTTTGCTTGAAAAGTCCTTGCAATGGCCTTCCACATAGACTTTGGTTTCTCTTGCAAGGCCAAATTCTAACTGACTACTAAAAAGTTGGGGTGTCTGGGAAGTTCAGCTAGTTAAACGTTCCACTCAGTTTCACTGCAGATCATGATCTCAACGTTGTGATCTCAGGATCTTGGGATCAAACGGGCTCCTTGCTTGGTGAGGAGTCTGCTTGAGATTCTCTCTCTCTCTCTCTCTCTTCCACTGCACTGATGCACACCCCCCACCCCGACCTATGTACACGCTCTCTCTCTAATAAATAATAAATCTAATAATAATCTAATAAATAAATAAATCTTTTTAAAGAATATATGATCAGGTTATTGAGGGAAGGAGCCTATATGTACTTCTAAGTCTCTTTGTTTTTTTCTCTCCTATTGTAAGTGAGAAGAAGTGAGAAGAGGAGAAGGGAGAGGGGAGGGGAGAGGCAGGGAAGGGAGGAAAGAAGAGAGGAAAAACAAGAAGAAAATAAAAATTACACTATTGTAAGGGGCTATCAAAGCTTTTGAAATGATCTTTGCTCCAACTAGTACCTGGGTTTCTAAGTCTTCACATTTCTTATCTAGGAGAAATTGCCTACCCACTTTCTGGAACTTGTTTTTCATGTTTGTTCAGTAGGTCTTGGAATAACTACATTCAGTTTCCCTTTATATAGATAGTCACACACTTAAAGCAGAGGCTGTCAAATCCAGTTTGCATCATAATTTAATTCAACTTAAATGATGAAAGAGAGTTATTGGCTGAAAAATCTAAAAGTAGAGTAGGCTTTAATTGAGGCTAAATCTAGCTGCACAGTGAAATCAGCAGAGCTCTAATTTCTTTCTGTCTTTCTTTACCAACTTCCTTGGTGCTACTTTTACCCAAGGCTGACTTTCCCTTGGCAGCTTCCATGCATCCACATTCATATTTAACACAAAGAGAATGTCCAGGAATTCTCACAGAAGACCCAGGATCCCCCTGAAAATTTCTCCTGTGATCTTATTGGGTCCAAACTAGGTCACACAATCATCCCTGAACTCATCACTGTGGCCACAGGAAATTGGATTTGCTGATTGGGTTAAGTCTATCGGGGCTCATCCTGGAGATAGGTGTGGGATGTGTTTCCCATCAGAGATAGGGGATAAACTTGGGGGAGGATGAGGATGAAAAGCTGGGTACTATTAACAACAGGAAGGGAGAGAGAATCTGGGTGGCCTAAGCTAAATTAAAAAAACAAAACAAAACACTCAGTACCCTTCTACATAGGACTCTGTGAGGATCACATAAAGTAACATACATAAAACATTATGGTTGACACATGGTAAACACTCAATAAAAGTTTACTATGATTATTACTATTATTATTACTACTGTCAGCATCAATTAATGGACCCAATGCATGGCTTTTCTTAGCCACATGTGGTTAAGGGTAATTGTTCAGCATGACAAGGTATGAAAGTTCTGGGAAAATACTATTGCTTGTTCTTGCTTAAAAAGCTTCGTTTCACCACCAGAAAGGACACCTTTACACCACCCCTAGACACACCATTATAGAGTTCCATCCCTCAAGACTGCATTTGGCAACTACTGTGAAAAAGGGACCCTCACAATAGAAACCCCTGTTGACTTTTACATCCTGTATTTATAGGCAAAGAATGTGCAGAACTGATCCAATTTAGTCAGAATTCTAACCTCTGAAATGCACTGCCTTTGTTACTCACTCCTTCTCATGGTGTTTTCACATTAAAGTGAAAATGACACAAGTGTGAATTGGTGACAGGAAGAGAGTGGAGAGGAAATTTGGACAAGTTGTAGCTATTCATTCCCAAGCATTCTGTTTAGCTCGACTGGCCTGTTTAAACCAAAACAAATGGAAAATTATACTCAATTAGAAAAAAAAGCAAGGATTCCCACCGGATTGCTAAATGTAGCTCTGTGCATGATCTCTGCTCCGGCCGATTTGGACGTATTTTTTTCCTAGAGAAGCATAGAAGAGGCATACTGGGTGGCAAAGTGTTAAGCTTCTATCCTCTGCAGCTCAGTTAATAATACTAGGGCCGCAGCCTCTGCTGTCCATTGCTCACTTCCTTGGGTTGTAAGAGAGAGCACCTAAAAGGAAAGAATCCCTGCCCATGGCTGGCCCCCCCAAGGGTCTGCTGTGTGGTTTCCACAGAAATTCTTTCATCTCTCTACGCCTCCATCCTGTCAGCCGTGGATGAAGCAGGCTTCTAACAAGAAATCATGGTCTGTTTGAACTGTGCGGGTCCCCTTACACACAGATTGCTTTGTAGTACAGGACTATAAATGGATTTTCTCTTCCTTATGAGTTTCTCAAGAACACCTTCTGTTCTCTAGCTTACTTTATTGTAAGACTATAGTACATGATACATGCAACATACAAAATAAGTGCGAATTGACTATGTTATCAATAGGTAGTCAGTCAATAATAGGCTATCAGTAATTGAGTTCTGGGTGAATCAAATTATATGTGGGTTTTCGACTGTGTGAGGCTGACATAAGCATCTCTAACCTCTGTATCACACAAGAGTCAACCTCATTTCCAAACAGAACATTCTACACGAGTGCTTCTCAGTTGGGGTTGTGATACAAAACTCAGGGGGACTTTAAAAATATAGATGCTGGGGGTCACACCCCAGAACTACTAAATCAAAATTTCTAAGGGAAATGCATAGATATGTGTGTGTGTGTGTGTGTGTGTGTGTGTGCAAAACATATATTTCTTTTACTCTTAAAGTCGTTTCTGATAAACATCTCCTCAATTTATTTATCAATATAAATGTAATAGGAAGGGCCCAAGTATTATAAAAATGTATATTCCAAAAAAGGGAAATTCTATAGGCCTCTTATTTAATGCCCAATAAAAATGAGCTTTTAAATTCTTTTACTTTATTGCCCTAAATGACTAATAACAAATCAATATCATAAATGGAGAGTTCCAAAATTAAATCCTATGTAAAAAGATAAAAGCAATCAAAGGAAGGATGTACCTTATTTGCACATTGCCCAAGGTCATATACGTATCACAGAGGTAATAACATTTTACAAATGAAGACAAAGAAAATAATAAGTAGGTTATGTTCACCCGTATTGGAATAAATAAAATTCAGAAAAGGAGAGTTTATAAAAATCATATTCTTTTCATTAGAAAGAGAAAGTTTCAAAGACCAAAGAAAGAAAGAGAAATAGGAAAGCAGGGGCACTAATTCCAACCTCCTAATTTAATTCAAATATATACTAATCCAGAGGGGGCTGTATTTTAAAAATTAGCTACAAAGTGTGAGGTGTGCTGATTCCATTTCATAAAAGCTTTATCTGGATTACAATGAAAGGAGACCCCCAGAAAAAGGGTGGGGAGAGAGGCTTTGCTAACATGAATTAATTAATTAATGATGTGTTATACTTTAGAGAGAAGAAAGGCATAAATGAGTAAATTATTATTTCTTGAATCAATATATTGGTGACTGTGTACATGAAAATTCTATCATTTGGTCTGGTCTACATTATCCACCCCAGTTTTTGCCAGCAAATTAGAAACAGATAAGCCATAAAAATCAAATGACTGCAGGCTAATATGTTTTGATGTGTGCTCTTACAATGAAAAATTGGATCATTTCCCCCAAAAGATGTTCTTTATATTTAAGATCCCACTAAGCCTCCCATGTTCCAATCAGAAGGAAAGTCCTGGAGAAGAATGGAGACAACATTACCTTCCCCCATTCACTTTGTCAGTTAAAAGAAGTAAAGGTGAATTCAACATATTGCAAACATTTATCACCACACAGTGGTATGACTATTCACTCTTTTCTTTGGTCTACTAATCGCTGTGTTCTATCATTCAACCTATGGGTGTATTTACCCAGCAGGAACTAAACAAAGATAAAGGAGCAAGCACAAAAGAGACAAGACAACTGAGGAAGAGTACAGAAAAATCTAACATTGCTGGAACAAAGAAGACATCATTAGAGATATCTAATTAAAACACTAAGTCAGCATTTCTCCAAGTATGTTCTCTGGAATACTTGTTTCATGACAGGCTCAACTAATAGTAGGTTCCAAGGTCAAGTGGGTTTGAGAAACACTGCAAGTTATGCTTCCCCCACATCCCTTGAAGAGTCACGATATATGTTGGCAAACAAAGGCTCTGAGAAGTCCTGCAGAAGATTGATACACTTGATTTACACCAAGTAACTCACAAAGTTACTCAGTTGTGGAACTCTTTTTGGATATCCCGGTACCCATAAATAAACCACGGGACTAGTGTTCTGTAGAACAGAAGACTAGCCGTGAACATAAGACTGGTGGTTGAAGGTAGCCCAGGAAAGAAATATTGCTTCGGGCATTGGCCAAAATTAGATTCTCATTATTTTCCTTTTCTGTGGCAGAAGCAGCACAGCTATGGAGGAATGCCATGATCTCCAATAAAATTCCATGCAGGAGATAGCAAGTCATTAAAAATAAAAGACTGAATTCAACTAAAGGAAGAAAACAGATGATCAAGGCACGTAGCCCTCAGGCTTCTTTAAAGACACAAAATATACTTGGATTATATTTTACCATCACAATGGAGGAAGAAAGATAAAAGAAGGCAAATACACCAGTAAGGTTAGAGGACTAATGTATGTTAGCATCTATGAGGCACAGGACTTTGGATGACTCACTCTACATAGCTAATCTCATATTCACCATCACAATTCTAATTAAGTAAACATTACTGACCCTATTCAAATATGGGGAAACAGCTTTAGAAAGAGTAAAAGAACTTTCACTTACTTTGTGAAGTATTTCGGAAAGATGAAAGACTATGCATAAGGAGAGACAGGGAGAAGACCAGAAAAAAAATGAAGAAAAAGAAGAAAAGGCCCTACCTTTGCATAAGCAGGATGCTGGGTCATCATCCATTCGGGGAAGGAGCAAGGCTGCAGAGGTTATGAGAAGGCATCCTGATGGCCCGGCTCAGCAAGCATGTTTGCATCATGCTGGTATGTCATTCCTCAGCCTAAGTAACCCACCCATGGAAGATGCTGCAGGATGAGTCAATCCTCCGTGCATCCTGGTGTCACCATCACATTTTCTGTGTCTCTGGTGAGTCCAAGCAAGAGTAAGTGAAGAAAGTTCAAGACTTCCCTGAACTTACAACAAATAAGAACAAACCCAAGACTCAGTGGCTGATGGTAACTGGACATGAATTTTTTTACAGGAGTGCAGGGTTAAGCCTTCTAGACCTAGAGGACTTGAGAGGTAGAGAACATACCAAAGACTAACAAAATAATCAAGAAGGTAAGTGGAGGGAAGCAGCAAAAGAAAAGATGGAACAGGGAAGCAAGATGAGAGTTTTTCTATATTCGATCCAGTGTGAAGTACAATGTCTCAGGATGGTCATTAGAACCCATTTCTCTGCTGATCATGGAGGAAATGTCTTCTGCTGCCAATCTTACCCACAGATTCTGGCATTTAAGGATGTTATACTTACAATTTCAACTATCTGCAAGTCCAGAAATCTTTTGGCTACGTGTGAGAAAAAATCCTACTCACCCAGGTTTAAGCAAAGATAAGATAAAACAAAATAAAAAAATAAATAAATTTAATTACTTCATTGCAATATTTGAGAAATGTTTCTGGCCCAGTTAACCATAGGATCTCCAACAGCTCAAATCATATTAGCAGCTTTCTCTCTCTTTCTTTTTTTTTTTTTTTTCTTTCCTACTCCTTTACCTCTGCCTCCATTTTTATTTCTAGTTCTAGCTCTTTCTATCTCTCTGCCCCACCTTCCTCTCTGTTGACATCATTCTCAAGTGGACCCTCTCCACTAGGAACTTCAGACCACCTCCACTGCCATTATTACTACAGCTGTTAATCCAAGTGAAAAAGGACCTTCTCTTTACCCAAAACAAAAGTCCTGGCACTAAGTCTCGTCAGACCAATTTGAGTCACCTGCTCCTCCCTGTACCTAGCACAGTGTCCAGGGAATGGGATATGCTGAGTGGCCCTATGTGCCCCTGGACAGAGAGGTGAGTCAGCCCTTCCCAAAGCCATGGACTGATGGTAAAGGAGGGATGTTCTCTAGGAGAAAGGGGGTGAGGGGAAATTGATGTCAACCAGGCAGAAGTAATACGTGTCTACTATGAAGACCAATGTAGTCATTTTAAAATTTAATGAGGTTCTAATTTAAACCACTTGAGCCTTGGTTTTGGCTATCAACATGTATATCAAAATACTGTGGATATAAAGGAGGTTGAAGCAATTTCTTCTTGGAAAAGGACAGGAAGTGCTGCTTCATGGACATGGTGCTCTTTGAGCTGAAGCTTGAAGGAGGAGTAACATTATGACAGAGGCAATAAGTGCTCCCAAAATATGCATGAACTCCCTGACCCTCCCCACCCCCTTCTGTGGTTGGGTTGGAGCCATGTGATTAGTTCTGGCCAATGGATTTTGAATGCAAGTGACAAGCCTCCAGGCAAAGAGAGTTGAACTGCAGCGTGCCTTATCCATTTCTCTTTTCCCCTTTGGCAGAGTCTGTGGAAGTTGTGTGCTGAAATTGTGGAGCCTCAAGATGGAATCCTTGGGTCACTGAGGGAAAGAGAGCCACCCAGGAAAGATGCCCAACCCACTGTGGTCTTTGCATGGATGAGAAAACCTCTGTCATGGTAAGTTACTGAGATTTAGGGTTAAGATAAGATCGTCTTCAGGATCTGCTTTATATTTCTGGACCCTTGTCCCATGCTCAGTAAACTTTATGAATTTCATCTAAGCAGGTCTGCTCTGCCTTATATGTCTTTCTTTGTCCTTAGACCAATGAGTAAGATATCCAAGTCATGTTGGGATAGGCATATGAAAGCAAATGAAAATGTACACAGCCCTTTCAGGCCTAGGCTCAGAACTGATACTTCGTCATTCCTTATGCCCTTAGTCAAAGCAAAGTCACATGGCCAAGCCCAAATTCAAGGGGTTGGGAAAAGTACTTCACTCAGGACAAAGCCATGAAAATGGTATGAATCTAGAGAAGGCAAAGATTTGGGACCGATAAGTCCATCTACCCCTCTGTCATCTTACATTATAAGCACTCGTGAAAGCCTCAGAAGACATCCATGGGGAATATCAAATTCTCTTAGACTATGAAATCAAAGATAATGACCCCTAACCCGCAGAATTTTGCTCACTTTGGATGCTAAAAGGCCACAAGCGTCTCTCTCAACCTCTCCAGCCTTCTCTGCCTACCAATATATGTTCTCCACATTGCAGGTACAAGGAGTAGTCCAGCCCCCTACGGCTCGGGAGTCTGGGTCTTTATTTACCCCAGTGACAAGCAAGGAGATGTAAATAGGCCATAAGGAAAGCTGGTTTTTCATTTGCACTACTTCATTCGTTTTGTATTTGTAAGATATACAGCTCGGGAAAGCTGTAAATAAAGAGGCTAGAAACAGCTTGAGGGGCTGGTGATGGAATCACAAATCACCAGAGTTACATCTTCATCTGTACCCTGATGTAGAACCTTTATAATTGCCAAAATATATTTATCTCTGCTCAGGCAACGCGATTTGTATATCAGAAGCTAAAGCTAAGTGACCTCAACTTTCCTAAAATGTCTGTAAAGTTTCATTCTGACCAGCCCAGGTTTGACTGGGGTGAATGCAACTATTTCTCATCCTATCCGAGGCAAAGTTGTCCTGGTGCTGCTTCTGGTTGTAGGCATTGCCGTGTGTCTGCTTTCATCTTTATCGAAGACCCTCAAGTGAGCCAGAAAGTGATGTGAGGGTTTAGGCCCACCAGTCCACTTGTCCTGATGCAAATTCTTACCAATCAATCCCCTTCGTGATTTATTATATAAACTGGGAAGATACGGGTAGGTAAAGAGTGTTGCTTCCAAAACACCTCACTATCAATGCACTCAAGATTGTCCGAAACTAATTTATTTACCCACCCCACTAGAAAAAAAAAATGATTTTCAGATCATTTGAGATGAAGCACATTTCATGGGAAAAAGAAGCCTGGATGCCAGAAGGATTGACCCGGTGAAAGTTAGGAGATAAAGGGCTCTCAGTGGACAAAATCAGGGTGTGTGTCCCTGGGGAAGGGAGGATGGACTTATAACAAGAAGGAATCATAAATAAAAATAAAATCTGACAGAGATATGCTTTGCTTTCCTTATGTTTCCTTACATTGTTGCTGAGGCTTATCCTGAAAACAGAATCTATACTAATAGCTAACACTCCCTGAGTATTTGCTGTAAGTGGGACACCGTGCTAAGGGTGTTATCTGTCCCATCTTGTGCTCTCTCGTTTTTTTCTTCGCAGCTGCTATGATTATCCCATTTTCAGACCAGAAAGCTGAGGCTTGGGAGAGAGTGAGTCACTTGATAAAGGTCACACGGTTGGTAAGTTGCAAGGGGGTGGGAGGTATAGAAGGACACAAGGATTCAACCAAAGCAATTTGCCTCTTACCTCAAGAATGCAATCACTGTGCTGCGTTTCCTTCATTCTCTTTAAAGAAATGAACTGACCTGGCCACTGGGATGTTATAAAGGAGGACAAAAGAGAAAAAAACAAACAATAACAATAAAACAAATATCAACCAAATAATGAGAAACTAAAAATACTGAATTTGGATTTAGGAAATCAGTGTTTTACTCCTAGCTCTGACATCCAATTATTTGGGAGACAAGGCACAGATTCTCTGGACCCCAATATCTTGCACAAAAATCTTGCAGTGTAATGGAATATTGAGTGAAACTTCCTGCTGCTCAGAGCTGATAACAGACCACAGAGGAGAGGACAAAAAGAGATCAAGTGCCCCATTTTCTAAAGTCAACCATAAATGAGTGGGAGAGATCACTGCAGGGACTACCAAAAGACAGGCCACCAGGCTTTGCTACCTCCAACCACTGCCTAGAATATGCGCTTGGGGTCTCACCCAATTCCCTCGGCATTCACTGTTCCCACATATTCTTTCCACTTTCTACAAAAAGAACCTACAACTCTGCCTGTGAGCTTGCTGCTTCCACAGAAGCACGTTCAGCGTGTGCCTATGTAGTCTGGAAGTGGAGAGTTGTACTTCTTCCAGGAGAAGAAGGATGGAAAGGAGTTGATAGGAAAAGAGACCAGCTCCCTTGCCTTCAGGAAAAGCCTCCATGAATTTTCACCAGTCCTTTTCTTATTCAGAAATGTCACCATATATGCTTGGAAAACTCCTTCAATCAGCCATAGTAGGATCGGCTCAGCTGTTGAAACAAGTAACCCTAAGTCTCAATAACTTACCACAACAGAGGTTTTCTTTTCACCCATGCAAAGATCAATATGGCTTAGGTGCCTTTCCTGAGTGACTTTCTTCCAGGTAGTGACCCAAGGATTCTATCTTGAGGCTCTACAGTTTTGGTATACAACTTCTACAGACTCTGCCAAAGGAGAAGAGAGAAATGAGTGAGGCACACAGCCTTTCACCTCTCTTTGCCTGGAGGCTTGTCACTTCCATTCAAAACCCACTGGCCAGAACTAGCCGCAGGGCTCCAATTCCATGGCCACCCCCTTACTCCTCCTTCAAGCCCCAGCTTAGAGAGCACCTGCCCCAGAAGACTTCCCCAGTTCCTCCTGCTCCCTTCCAAAGAAAACAAATTGCTTCATCCCCCTTTATATTTCCCACAGAACTTATGATACATACCCCTAATTTATGTTTCTCTGATTGCCTTGTAACTTTGCTCTCCCATTATTTTGAAAGCCCTACAAAGGCAAAAAAAAAAAAAAAAAAAAAAAAAGCTTGTTTCTCTTTCTAGCCCCTATCACTGTGGCAGGGAAGTGAACAGGATTTAATAACTGTTTAGTGAATGAATGAATGAATGTGTGAGTGAATTAAGGTTTCATAAGTAGCTATAAACTTGCGAGTTTCCTGCTGTGTCTAATCACAAAAGCATACACTCAGCATCTTCATGAAGCCATCCTTAACTCTTCTGATGTGGAATTGTTCCTTGACTACATTTCTCCTTCTGGGAATGGCAAGGAACCAAAGTCAAGGAAATACCAGATAACAGTAAAGCCCAGGATCAGGAGCCTTGAATTAGTACCGCAGTACTCAGATGCCAAACATAGGTCAGAAATAAAAACTGGACCTCCAGGCATTAACACATTTTCCAGGATGTGCCACCCTTCCCCTCCAGCCCCCACCAAATGCACACAGTGCCCACTCAAAGCCCCGAGGGCTGCTGGCATTTCCAAGACCACAGTCCAAACTTTCACAAGAGATGAGCTGAGCCAAGCCAATCCCCAACTGGCAAGAATGAATGAAAGAACTCGAGATTTTTCAGCTGAGGAGCCTCTGAGAAAAAGCAAAAATTTAAGCTTCCTAAGATTCATCACTCTTGCCATATGCTGCAACTTTTCCATTCATGTCAGCAATTGTGGGAATTTCAGCTTCTGAATATAACATTGAGAAATTAACTAAGAGTTTATAAATAAGTCTTGACTCAGAGCATGGCCCTTGTTAATGTTCTTGTGTGAAATGATGTTCCAATCAAGGCCCTTACTGTTTGGGACAGTACCCAGCAAGAAGGAGGTCCTCACTGTCTTTCTATGATCTTGCTACTACGAATCCTCGCCACCTCTCTGACATCAGAACTGATACTCTCTGGGACTCTCGGGTTATGCCATAAATCAACACATTATGCCAACACAACAGCTGAAGGAAGGACCTAGAGGATGGGAATGTGAGAAGTATGATATAAAATTGTAGCAGGGTAGTGCCTTGTGTTCTGGCCAAAACAGGACCACCTCTCGGGTACATAGGTCCCCTGACTCTATAAGCAATTTGAGTGACCCAGAATCAGTGTGTCCCTCCCACTATGGCAGGCTGGCCTCATCTGATCCTGTAAAAAGAAATAATGTACTTTCAGATATGAGCAATCTTCTTGCCACAGACAACCCAGTGGGCTAAGTACTAGAGCTCCCCAGGGCATCTAGTCAACTCCATATGGTAGTTAAGCGTCAGAGAGCCCTGAGGATCAGGTTCTGCTCTAGACCCAGAGTATCCATCTGGGATGGCTTCATAATCAGAGAAGATTTGAGTCATAGAAATATATAAAGAAGATAATAAATGTCGCCTATAATATTTCCACCCAGGATTATCCCATACTGAAATTTTACTTTATTTAAAACTAGTGTTTCTGGGGTGCCTGGGTGGCTCAGTTGGTTAAGTGTCTGTCTTTGGCTCAGGTCATGATCCCAGAGTCCTGGAATGGAGACCTGTGTCTGTTGGGCTCCCTGCTCTGCTGGAAGTCTGCTTCTCCCTCTGTACCTCCCCCCTACTACACTCTCTCTGTCTCTCAAATAAATAAATAAAAAGTCTTAAAAAAAAAAACGGTTTCTTTCAGGTTCACTTAGGATAAATTCACATTTTCGGATACCATCCACCCACAAAAGCTCAGCTGAAAGAAATAAGAGACATGAAGGATTCCTAAGCAGAAGATGATTAATCAGGAGATATTGTTCTGACATGATATCACATGCTGACTTCTGCTTTGACATTAGCCTAATGGCTTATTTGAAGGAAGATTTAAGAAGCAACCTCACATGAGATTATTTGGTTAATGTAGGGACAATGAGGAATTAGGTGTCAATTAGGAGAACCCACAAGATACATTTCTCCAGGCATAGCTCATCTGCTTTTGTCTTACAGATACTTTGACCATGGAAAGGATCATATTTTCCTCTTTGCTTCGGTTGGTAGGAAGCTCAGAGCCAAATTTATATTTCATCTCTAATTAGTGCATAATTTATGGCATGCCGTTTTTTCACTATCTTTCCATTTAGTTCAATGGACTTTCCTTGTCCAATTTTTCCTTAGTCTCACTTTCCTCATTACTTAGTTTTTTACCATATTGTGCTCCATAAACCACCTCAAAATTGTTTTCAGACATGGAAGCCCCCTTGAATATCCAGCACTCACGTAGTTGCAGTTCTCTATCTTGTAAAGTCCTCTTATGAATACCTTCACTGAAGACTGTTCTATAACATGAATGCTTCTCCCATTGGATTGCACTTCTTAAGAAAGCAAACTGGGTTTTACTACATGGCACCTGATATATACCAAGCAGATGAAAAATGTTTGCTTGAGTGAATGAGTGCAGGAATGGGGGAATGCTTTGAAATGATTGAAAAAGGTGAGAAAGTGACTTCCATTGTGGAATTCAATGCACATGACAATTTGCTTTTAAAATATTGTGATAATGTTATCATAAGATAGCTCTATAAAAATTAGGATGAAATTTTAACATCAGGATTTTTCAGTGCCATCCACGAAATCTTGCTCTGCAAAATGACTGTCTGGCTGAAAATATGTTTGACGCTCTTTATTCATTGTGAATGCAAACATGGAACTCTGTGAAGCAGGTCCTATTGAATACGATCTGCTGTCAAGCTGAAGATTTTTTTTCTTCAAGTCACAAAGTCTTTAAGCAAAAAATGCTTTAGTTCTTGGATTAACACAAAACAAGCCAATCTTTTCTGTGATGAAGGCACAGAAAAGATAGACTTCTAGCACAGTCTAGAAGTGTAGGTTATTCACAGAACCCGCTGAGGGACCTGTCAACCATCAGTTCAGTTAAGTCATAAACCCACGGCCTCTGAGCTCTCTGGGTTGTGTCAAGGTTTCTGTAGTCCTCATGGCCATACCAGTAGCCAGTGGCTTGCATTTTCACAGTACTTTACAGTCTCCAAAACTCAGGTACTTAATGCAAAAATGATTGTTATTTTCTGAACATTTACTATGTGCCAAGCGCTAGGGTCAGCACTTTATGTATATTTAGTGGGAAAACATTGATATTAATAATCATCCTTCTGCTTGCAAAAGAGAGTAAATTCCCAGATCCCCTCTTTGTACTGAGAGTAAATGATGGGTGGGGATGCAAAGGAGGAAGCTGACAGAGAGTTAACCACACCAAGGAACAAATCAGAAAGACCCACAGGAAAGTGTAAGAAGGTGGAGGACCTTGAACAGCAGAAGAAGACAAGAGTGACTTCAGAAAGAAAGGTCTGCAGGGCACCCAGGTGGCTCAGGCTGTTAAGCGTCCGACTCTTGTTCTTGGCTCAGCGTCTGAGTTCAAGCCCCATGCCCAGCATGGAGCCTACTTAAAAAAAGAGAGAGAGAGAGAGAGAGGGAGAGAGAGAAAGGAGACAGGAGAGTCCGAGAAAGGTGGAACAGCTGCTGTAGGGAAATAGAAGAAATGTTTAAATGGGACAGGGACGCTCATGACATGGTGTGCAATGTAATCATTCTGTGAAATAAATACGAAAATGCAAGTGAGGCATATGAGGAGTTGGACTACTAAAACACGCCTGGGTTACATACATAATCTCTTTCTCTGTAAGATTCATTACTCTGTAGCAGGTATCAGCAAACTACAGCCCGTGGGCCAAATCTTGTCCAGCCTGGTTTTGCAAATAAAGTGTTATCAGAATACAGACATGCCTATTCATTTTAAAAATGGACTATGGCTGCTTTCGCACTATAATGGTAAAAGTGGGTGGTTGTAACAGAGCTGTGACCTTATGGCCTACAATGCCTGTAATATTTACTTTCTAGCCCTTTATAGAAAGTTTGCCGACCGAGCCCTGCTTTCAACTCCTAAATAAGAAATAGAGAAGTATCTGTGAAAGGAAAATATTTTATCAGTCACACTAATGGTGTCAGGAAAGTTTGGAGTCAGTAAACTTAATTAAGTTAAAGGTATAGTCACTGTTTTCTTGGCCATGTTTTCCCATCTGTAAAATGGGATTAATAATACATGCTTCACAGAGTTATATGGAGACTCAAAAGTGAAAATCATTTTCTGAAACATGCTTTGTAATTTGTAAACATTAGATAAATATCAGGTATTGCTGATGAATCACATGTTCAAAATTTTGAAATAACAAACGTTAGAGAAGCATCAGGTATGGCTGACTAATATACCATCCCCCACAATGTCCTCGGACAGGAAGGAGCTGAACAAAGAGCCCTGTAAGGATTCTTGAAAAGACATGATCTTCTACAATTGTCAGCCTACCACTTTTTTGTTTTTAAAAGTTCCTATCAAAACGTTAGCTTGACATTTTCCTCTGTGAACATTTTCATTTCCATGAAGCCCATCAACTATGAAGTTCATTCACACATAAGAATGTCACCAGGCTGAGGAATAAATATGGGGAGGTCAAACACCTTTCCAAAGTATTTGGGTTAAAGCAATCCAAATGAAACCATCACAATGACTTAACCATGGGAAGACTATATGCATTTTGGTCTTTCTTTCTTTTCTCCTTTAAAATTTTATTTATTTCTTTGAGAGAGAGAGAGAAAGGACACAAGCCAGGGGAGAGAGAGAGAGAGAGAGGCAGACTCCCCACTGAGCAGGGAGCCTGATGTGGGGCTCAATCCCAGGACCCTAGGATCATGACCTGAGCCAAAGGTAAGCACTAAACAGACTGAGCCACACAGGCGCTCCCATTTCAGTCTTTCAATGAATAACGGGTATTTATAAAGTCCTTATTTCATTTTTTTAACTTGCAGAGCTTAAATTGTGGACATGAAAGACAAACACCCCTCCAATGGCATTTGAAGGCAAATTCATAAATATATTTAGAACAGCTAGAAGGTATCTTGGCATAACCACTGTCCATCATGACAAGAGTCTCAGATGCTCAGTTTACCCTTTGAGTCCCTTGAAGACTAACTGGCTTAAATTCTATCATAAATACAATACTGTTGCATCAACAAAATCTTCAATATGCCCCTATAAAATATGATAAATCAGGTGAACAAGTGGCCAAGCAATTGATCCACCTTTCTCTGAATGACATTTAAGGGCTTATTTACTAAAGTCTAGCATAGCTGGAATACATAATTATACACTTCCACATGGCCATCCATCTTCCCCATTGCCCATTTGCTCCTGAAAGATACAACAGTCGGCTTGTTGATTTGTCATTGATGAAATCTGTGTCGGTAAACTTCATCCAAGTAAAAGTTAAAATGTTATGCATTGCACTATTCTGGTTGAAAGCAGTGGATTTTCATCTCAAAACTGATAAAGATTTCAATTTACGAGCCATCTAGAAACCATTATTGCAATTATGATTTCCCTGTTTTATTTATTGGGTTTGGGGGAGAAAAAAGAATAAATTGCATATTATGGAGTTGTCCTGAATTACTTTAATAAATAATTATTATTAAATGTAAATGGCATTCAGAGGGTATCTTGCATACCTTTGACCTCAGGCATTTTAATTCTTTAATTCTTTAGATAAAAATATGTACAATAAATTTACAATGAGTGATATTTTTAATTAGCAATGTTGGTTCATAATTCCTTCTTATATTAGAATTATCTTTTCTTAGGGATGTTTTTCTAATGGAGGAGGAGAGGAAAGAATCATAAAAAACTGAAAATTATCTGTTAGTGCAATGAGTAGTAGTTCCTGAACATGGCAACCCATCAGAATCATCTGAGAACTATTTAAAAATTCAGATTCCTAAATCCACTCAAACCAACCAAATAAAAATCTCTGAGGGTCTAGTCATTTTTATTCTTAAAAAAACATCCAAATTACTCTTTCACAGCCAGTTCAACACCAGCCTAGAAACTGCTTTCAGAAGCCACAGGATCAAACAGCACCACTTGGCATGTCCTCGTTCCAATGGATTGACCTTGTTGTGTTGAAAAAAAGCACTAATGATTCACAGAAAAGATAAAGGTCAGAAATTCAGTTAAAAGTTAATACATGAGGGGTGCCTGGGTGATGCAGTCAGTTAAGCGTCCAACTCGGTTTGGGCTCAAGTAGTGATCTCAGGGTCATAAGATTGAGCCCCACATTGGGCTCTGTGCTCAGTGTGGAGTCTGCTTGAGATTCTCTCTCCCTCTCCCTCTGCCTCTCCCACCTGTACTCTCTCTCTCTAAAATAAATAAATTCTTAAAAAAATTAACACATGAGACCTCAATGGATGAAAATATACTATTATATTAAAGTTCATAAAAGATCAAAGTAAAAAAAAAAGTTCATACTCTTAGGTAGGATTATTTACTCTGTAAAGATGTCAATTCTCCCCAAATACAATTTCAATTATTATTCCAAAATTTGTATTAAAAGATTTACAAATAGCTAAGTCAACTCTGAATTGAAGAGAAAATAAAAGGAGGGAGCTGTCCCTACCAAATATTAAGACATACTAAGAAAACACAGTAACTGAAAGTAATATGTTTGTTAAGCTTCTGCCTTAGGCTCAGGTCATGATCCCAGGGTCCTGGGACGGAAGCCACGTCAGGTTCCCTGCTCAGTGGGGAACCTGCTTCTCTCTCTCCCTCTGCCTGCCACTCCCCCTGCTTGCGCTCTCTCTCTGTCAAATAAATAAATAAAACCTTTTCAGAAAGAAAGAAAGGAAGGAAGGAAGGTAGGAAGGAAGGAAGTAAAAAAGAAAAAAGGGGAAAAGAAAGAAAGAGGGGAAGAAAGAAAGAAAGAAAGAAATGAATATGGTATTGGAACAAGAACAGACAAAGACGTCTATGGAAGAAAACAGACAAGTCAGAGTTAGACTCATGTATAAATGGAAATGTATTGGTACAACCCAAATCCATGGAGAAAAGGTAGTGTATACAATAGATGAAGTCAGGAAACTGACCACCTAACACTACTTGCAAGGTAGGCATCAAGTAGATTAAAATCCTACACAGAAAATGTAGAAATAGTAGATTTAATAATGTTGAAGAATGTCTTTAGGCTCTAGTGGCAATGAAGGACCTCTGAAACAAAACCCCAAAAGCAAAATCTATCAAGCCAAAATTAATTAATTTAATCCCATCAAAATTGAGAGTATCAATGTGAGCAAGGAAATTATGAAGTTAAGAGACACATGACGTTCTGGGAGAAGATTGTTACCATGTCTAAAACTATCAAGAAACTAATGTAGGGGTGCCTGGATGGCTCAGTGGGGTAAAGCCTTTGGCTTGGGTCACGATCCCAGGGTCCTGGGATCGAGCCGCACACTGGGGTCTCTGCTCGGCAGGGAGCCTGCTTCCCCCTCTCTCTCTCTGCCTGTCTCTCTGCCTACTTGTGATCTCCATCTGTCAAATAAATAAATAAAATCTTAAAAAATAAATAAATAAAAATAAAAATTTTTTAAAAATGGTTGACTATGGGTAAGTTGGGCAAACAGGTCGGGGGAATGGAAATAAAAAGGAAATAAGAGAGGGAGGGTGGGAAAGGCAGGAGATGGGACAGAAGGGGGGAATAACAGGGAAGGAAAGAGAACGAGCTTGCCCTCCCAATAATAATAGTGTGCCAGGAAATACCAACTGTGATTAAGTGAATTCTCTGAGGGCCGAAGAAAGAGAGAGAAAAACATCAGGAAAGCCCGTGTTGCCTTGTATTTGAACTGTTGTTCAGCCTAAGCAACTTCAAAAAAGGTTTAATGTTAGTTCTTCGCAGGTACAAGTGATGTGTGAGACTGCCCAGCCCTGCAGATCCCTTCAACCCCGACTGCTGGATTCCCTGGAAAGGCTCAGGTTAGTTGTCCCAAATTCCTTGCCCAGCAGTCTTAGAACCAGATCCTTATCTTTCATCTCTGTTTGTCTGTGAATAAATATATACATTATTCTTGTTCTTTTAATTCTGTAACCTCTTCAGAGCAGTTAAAAATTATGTTAAAAACTCATTAACTTTGACGAGATATTGATGATGCCAGCGGTTAATTACGAGCCAGCTGGTGTTATGGCAAGAATTAAAAAGTTAGACATTGGAAGTTTGTTTAAAAAAAAACACAACAACAAAAAAGCCACCCTGCATTCAGTTGGAGGATTGCTGAAACGGTGTCACTTGTCAATGACCTTACAGTGAAGGTCAAGGAGACATCCGTGAAACGACAGATCAGATTGCCTTCCTTTACTCCATTACAGTGTTGGTGTCTTCCAGATTCTCCCTCGCTGAGAAAATAAAAAGTAAGGGCTATAAATTCCCATGCTTCATGGTGTTAATTGATTGCAAGCTGGGGTCAGAAAGACATTTCTCCCCAAGGAGTACTGCTGCACAATTTAGAGGCACCGCGGGGGTTCTAACATGCCTAAAAAGCATTAAGCAGTGGTCACTGTCAAGTACCAAATAGCAAAATTTAGTATGCTTTCAGTCTGTGCTCACAAGGGAAGTGTGAGAGCATTCAGGGGTGCCCATCTCCTTAAGAGTGAGGGTTTTTAATAAGTCTCTCACCCAATGAGGTCTTTCCTTTGGTAGTCCAAAAAAGGTACAGTTTTTAAAAAGAAAATAGATTAAAAAATATAGTCATGGTTTTGTTTGTTTGTTTGTTTTTTAAAGGAGAGAGAAAGAGAGAGAGAGAAGAGGAAGAATAAACAGAAGGGAAAAGTGTATCCTTTTCAGAAGACTCTCCAACGCTTAAATAAAAAGAGTATATGATGGGCATTATAGAACAAGGATTCAGGGAGCTGATTCAGGGTTTCCTCAGACCTCAGTCAAGCAGGGAAGTACCCTGACCTGCGTAACTGATGCAGGTGAGTTAGTGAAGCGATATAAACCTCAATCCCTCATTGGTATCATGGGCGTCATACTCGTTCCTGCCTCATCAGCTTTGCATCAGTAAATGAGACGATCCACATAGAATACGTCATACTACCCGGGAGTGTGGGGAACACACAGTCAATGTTTATGATTTATTTCCCGTGTAAGCAGTGCAGCACAGGGCCTGGAACCAAGCAGCCGAGCTTCACCTCCATGGATCGGCCACCTCCTGCCAATGACATTTCCAATAACATTGGGAAATTCGGGGACCTCTTCAAGTTTCAGTCCCCTCATCCATAAAATGAATAATGATAGTCCCTGCCTCACAGCGTGTGTTAGGATTAAATAATCTGTGTAAGCATTAGAATGTCTGGCATAGGGTGATCTCTCTCTAATATTAGCTATTACTTAGTGCCGTCACTATTACTACTAGTGGTAGTACTGTTGCTATATGGATAAATCCTTTATGGATGCTGGCACGGCCAGCAGGGATCAAAACTCTTGGTGGAACTTTGCACATAGAGAAATGCGTGCAGTTGGGGTTATAAAATGACTTTCTCCAAAGTGCTGAAAAGGGCCCAGGCAGAAAGTGAACGCTTATGTCTAGCACCTTTGGTTCCTACCCCTTTGCTCGAGCTGTTAAAAAGCAGGAATGTCTCTGGCCTTGCCCCTTCCAAGCCCTCACTCTCTGGGGAGATGGGCAGCCAGTGAGCTGCGTTGAGTGACTTTCCTGCAAATTATCACAGCTCCGCGCCCCCACCCTTGTCTGTGGCTTGCAGTTTCCCCTGGCCCAGGATATTCTCTAGCTGAGCACCTAATGGTGGGTTCAGCCATTATCATCTCTCACCCATCAGCAAATAATCATTATTGTTTACTCTCTTCTCTTTTTATGAGGAGCACAGTTATGAAGATGGTTTTCTTTCCTTGTTTCCCACGGGCCTCTTTATTTTATAGACCTGCTCTCAACTTAGCACAGCTTTATTCTGTTTCAGAAAACTACTTATCATTTACTGATGTTCAACATTTAAAAAAAAAAAAAAAAAGGTTTCTTTGCTCCCGCAAACCAAAATGTTCGGTCCAAGCCTTACTGATCTTGACCTCCCTCATTTCTGTGAAAATAAACCCTCTACACTCATCTCGGACATTTGCTTTTTCCCAGGCCTATTCCATATGGTTTCTCTCCCTAAAGTTACTTCATTTTGAGAAACTGAGGGGAAGTGTGTTTGTGTGGGAATTGCCATGAAAAATGAAGCTCGGGATACTGTAAATGTTAATTAGTTCAGAACAATGGGGCAAATACCCAACCAACAAATTCCTTTGTTTCCTTACAGGTCATAGAAGTTACCTTATCTTACTCCCCCATTGATTATCCTTAAAAGGCTTAAATAATTACTTTGAACCACAATCTGCAGTCAAACTTAGGAAAAAAAAAAAACCACCAATGACGGTTGGAGGGGACATCATCCTAAATTTTTCCCAATTCTATTCTCACAACTAACTTTCTCATTTTTTTTTTCCCTATGAGCATGTATTATTTTATAATCAGGGAAAAAAGAAAAAATCTTTTTAACAACGTTTTACTGGTAAAATTGAAAGAAGCAGACAGATAATCTCACCAAACCAATGCTTTTCTCTTCCCTCCTTTTCTGGAGATATTGGGGAAGGACTGCTAATAGCAGTGATGCCTGATTGTGTCGCAGGCTGGTTTTCGGAAGGCTTACAATATCATCTCTCTGCCAAGCACCCGATATCACATTTTTAGCTTACTGTTTGGGGTCTCATGTTTTTGCAATCCAATTCTTGACTCATTGTATGTGTGTACGCACACTTTGTTCCAGACTGTCTGTCAGAAGAACACTTCTTTCTAAATGAAGAAAAGTGTTTCTGGTGAATGCCAAGACTATCTGAGGAATCATAGTGCAGGGTTGCTATTTCTTTGTTCCTGCTGGTTAATTGCTTTAAAGACAAAATCAAGGGCAAGTGTGCCACTAAGAAAATGTTTTGTAGGGCACACACCACTTGTACCTTTTGAATGATCACAAACTGCATTTTGCCAACTTTTGATCAAGGTGACAAATCTTGGCTCAGAAAAGAAATTTAGCGATGTGTCAGCCCCATCAATAAGCTCTAAGGAAAAGTAATTCATTTTTAATGGAAATTCTGTTTACAAAATAGACTAGGTATATAACCAAACTCTAAGAGGAGATAACTCACCCTGGCAAATAGGCTGCATACCTAATAGAGTAAAATAAAAGTGAAGCAGAACACATTGTACTTACGGAAATGAAGTACATGCAACATTTTATAGTTACTACAACAGTGATTTTACATCATACAGAAGCTTTTGTGTTCAGCTTTGATTTAGATTCAAGAAGTACCAAAAAAAAAAAAGGTTGGAAAAGATGAAAAAGGAATGGAGCCATTATATTAAGTACAATTTTATCCTTATTTTTCAAAAATCTCCAATACAAGTTCCCTTTGGTGCCTAGAATTTCTTGGGTCTGCCAATTTCTATCCTCCACTGGTCTAGCTCCTCTTGCTCCTTAATAAAGGTGACATCATTCCCATTACAGATATTACAAAAACATTGCTTAAATTCTTTCGTTTCTATTCTCTTTTTTTAAAGATCTTATTTACTTATTTATTTATTTATTTATAGAACACACAGGGCAAGGGGCAAAAGGAGAGGGAGAGAGAGAATCTCAGGCAAACTCCACACTAAGCCTAGACCCCAGTTCAGGGCTCAGTGCAGGGCTCTATCTCACGACCCTGAAATTATGGCGTGAGCCAAACTCAAGAGTCAGCCGCTTAACTGACTGAGCCACCCAGGCACCCCTCTTGTTTCTATCATATAATTTGCTTATCCTACAACTCCATAAGCAAGTGGGGTAGTTAGCATTATTCTCAATTGGCAAATGAGAAAACCAAGGCACTGAGTGGCTCTGCTGCTCCCCCCAAATGACTGAAAGAATCCATCCAACAACTCTGGGTACACACCATCCCCATATGCCGGGAGAACCAACGTGAGTGGTGCTACCGTCAGGCAAAATGAACATAACTCTCTCTAAATGTACTCAATTTCCACCACACACACAGAAACAAAAAGAATTAAAAAGAGTCCTTGGAAAATAGAGAAACAAAAATCAAAGCCTTACTCGTCTACTAGAACTTGTGAGGCTGGAGTAACAAAAATATAAACGCAGGATAACTAGCGATGATAACTGAGATCCCCGAAGATGCTTGAACATAGTCCAAAGATTCAAACCGTGACAACAACAGCAACCATTTTTCAATAAATAAACAACAACAAGAGACCAAGATATGAGTTTAGGGAAGTAAGACACAGAAATGAACATCTATGCTGCTAAAAATAACAGTCCTGGGTTTATGACCCCCCAGGGGCCAGTTATCCCCCAGCTCCTAGCTCCTGGCATGTAGTTCACACTCAGTCATTTTTGAAGGAAGATTAAATGCATGAAGGTCCCTCCTCAATGAGTCTAGGCCTAGCAGAGAAATGAACGTGAACATAAATAATTGTTATAAAGAAACATAGTCTTGATCATAATAGCTAACAGTTTTCAAGCACTTTTTGAGACCCAAGATCATCATGTGTTATTAATTCACTAAACCCTCACAGTGGCCCTATGAGTTAGGGCCCATTAACAGCCTCACTGTGCAGATAAGTAAACTGCCAGAAAGTCACATGGACAGAGAGCTGCAAAATTAGAATGAGAATCCAAAATTGGTAGTGTAACATTGGTGACAATTCATACTACTCAGTGTAACAACATTGTGTGTTGTGGAAGGAGGAGACTGTTTTAAATTACATCCACTGGGGTGGACTGCACAAATAGCTATAATTATTCATTCCCTCTGTACTCATGCTCTCTGCAGTCAACTTTACATTTTCTCCCAGCAAGGGGTGGAATGTGTTTCCCACACCATGAGTCTGGGCTGGCCTTGTGACTTACTTCAGCCAATGGAATTCAGGAGGGACAGATGTTTCCGTTGTAAGCCTTGGACTCAAGAGAACTTGCTTCTGTTTATTTTCTCGGGACAGCCATGTGAATAAGCCTGGGGTAGCCCACTGGATGGTCATCACATGGAACACAACTGAGGCAGCTGGATAATCCCAGCTGAGGCCTCAGAGATATGAGAGAGTCCATCCAAGATCTGCGAAGCCCACTAGATGACCCGCCGTTGATGGCAGATGCTGAAGGAGTCCAGCTGAGACTACAACTACCCAGCTGAGCCCACCCTAAACTGCCAATCCACAAAATCAGGAGCTAGATAAATAATTATTGTTTTAAGCCACTAAATTTTATGATGACCTATTATACAGAAATAACTAAGTGATACACCCGCCATATCAAAATTTTCTGGAATCATGTTTACATGTTTTTTTAAGTCACTTAAATGATCTGAGAGGAGGAAACCATCTTAGAATTACCAAGATCAAAATATTTTTGCAGGATCCATATGGCCAAGAGCCATTAGGCTCTTACAGCAGGACTATGTCAAAGATATAATCAAAACAAATTGAAACGAGGACCTTCAGGGGCCCTGTTTAGTTATATGGTAGGCTATCTCCTACAAGGCTGCAACCAAGGTGTCCACTGGGTCGGCTGCCTCCTCAGATGGCTCAGTGAGGGAAGAATCACCTTCCAAGGCGATTGCTTGACTGTTTGGGATCCAGTGCCTCACCAGCTGTTGGACTCAGGTCCTCAGTTCCTTACTGACTGTTGGCCAGAGGCTGCCCTCCAGTCCTTGCATGTGGACCCCTCCACAGAGCCACGTACAATATGGCAGTTTGCTCCTTCAGAGCAAGTACATGGAAAGAGTCAGAGAGAGTACAAGCAAGATGGAAGTCACAGTCTTTTACAACCTAATCTTGAGATCTCTATTTCATCACATTTGCCATTTGCTATTCATTAGAAGCTACTCAGTTAGGTCCAGCCCAGGCAGAAGGGAAGGGAATTGCACCAGGGTATAAATTCCGAGATGTGGGGATCATTGGGAACCATTTCAGAAGCAGCCACATAACTAGATTCTAAGAAATTGTGAAGATATGAGTTTCTTAAACAGGGACTTATTCATCAAATCTTAAAATGCTAAGGCCTCAGGAACCAACTCTTGAAACTCAAGGAGGATGATTTTTTTAAAACACAAATTGTACAGTGATCTTGTTGTCCCAAGAGAATAACAAATGGCGAAACCATAACCAAGATTTTAAAGGTTTAGGAAAATTCTCAGATGCTGGTTCATAATGGAATAATAAAAGGCACGAGGAACGTGTACAGTCAATCCCTAATGTTCTCAGAGTAATGTCAAGAAAGACAACCTTAGCTCTCCACGAAACGTCCCTCAGAGGCAGGCAAGATGGACCACTGGCTTAATCTGTTGTGGCATTTCTTATATACTTATGCATAACACCGTGTGGGAATGCAATAAAAATTTAAACAAGGTACTAGAGTTCAACAAAATAGAAGGATGCAGCTTTTGAAAAATGGAGACGTGACATCCCGACACACCGTCTTGGGCACTTGAAGCGCCGGTGTTCCTTCGTATTAGTTGAGTCCTCAGAAGCTCATCTAACTCATAGATTCAAAAAGCATGCCTTGGTTTCTCCCAGAACTGAGCAGGAGAAAAGCAAGGATTACTGCTAGAGAGGGGAGGGAAATATCTGACTCCCTATGACAGGGCTGTCTTTTCTACCTACATTATGTTCAAGTGTTTAAAACAGCAAAGCCATCTTTTTTGCCCTGAGGCAACATCTAAGTAGCTATTTTGGGCACGTGCTTGGGGCTTGAGGGATTCATTCCCTCAAGTTTCTGAAGAGAAGACCAAGGACGGGTGCATTGAGGCTGATGCTTTTCAAGACACACAGTAGGACAAATAAATGTTGCTTGCTAACACAGTCGTACTTCATGAGAAGCTCCACATCGCTCCGTGAAAAGAAGGAATTTGAAAGTTTCCACATAAGCAGAGTCAAACATTTTGACATTGTAAGAGCAGTAGCTTCTGTCAATCAACCTGAATTCTCTTTAAGCCTTAAACATATAAGTCACATTGAGAGGGTTATGCATTTCACAAGTGGATTTATATATAAATACTTTTGCTGGCTCCAGTTCAACACAACAAAAGAAGTCAAACATTAGTCTGTATTTGTATTTCTTTGCTGAAGTGTTTTGACATAAACGGCACACAATCCTAGCTGAAAAGCAGCAGGCAGTTTGGAACTAACTGCTCCTCACACTTGCATTCTTTGTGATATGATTTTTTTTTCCTACTCGGAAAATTAGAAAGCTTATGAGTGAAAAGTTTGCTCCAACTCGAGAGGAAAAAAATTGTTAAGGCAGTATAGCATGTCTGAAGACTTCAAGCTTTGCGCATAAATTCACTTTCTGCAACATCTCAGAATGCCTGTAAGTATCAAATTCCTCAGTTCCAGCCGCACAATTTATGGTCAGCCCTTGGACTTTTTGAAGACAGAAAGTAATACCTATTACCTCTAAAAGTCACTCAGAACATGCTTCTATTTCAAGGATCAGGGTTATATTTAAAAATTAAGAATCCAGGGCGCCTGGGGGGCTCAGCTGGTTAAGCCACTGCCTTCGGCTCAGGTCATGATCCCAGGGTTCTGGGATCGAGTCCCACGCTGGGCTCCCTATGCAGCAGGGAGTCTGCTTCTCCCTCTGACCTTCTCCCCTTTCATCCTCTCTCTCTCTCTCCAATAAGTAAGATCTTAAAAAGAAAGAAAGAAAGAAATAAAGAAAGAAAGAAAGATAAAAAGGAAGAAAGAAAGAAAGAAAGAAAATTAAGAATCCAGGGGCACCTGGGTGGCTCAGTGGGTTAAAGCCTCTGCCTTCGGCTCCAGTCATGATCCCAGGGTCCTGGGATCAAGCCCCACATCGGGCTCTCTGCTCGGCGGGAAGCCCGCTTTCCCCTCTTTCTCTCTCTCTCTCTGCCTGCCTCTTTGCCTACTTATGATCTCTGTCTGTCAAATGAATAAATAAAAATCTTTTAAAAAAAATTAAGAGGGACGCCTGGGTGGCTCAGTTGGTTAAGCGGCTGCCTTCCGCTCAGGTCATGATCCCAGGGTCCTGGGATCGAGTCCCGCGTCGGGCTCCTTGCTCCGTGGGGAGCCTGCTTCTCCCTCTACCACTCTGTCTGCCTGTACTCACTCTCTTTCTCTCTCTCTCTCTGACAAGTAAATAAATAAAATCTTTGGAAAAAAAAATTAAGAATCCAAAGTGTATATTTTTTCCCAAAAATGTTTGTATTTCATTGAAAATCTGCATACAAAGGGCAAACTGGTTTAAAAAAGTCCCATGGTTATGAGTTTTATGCCAAATATGAATACATGCATGTACAATTTACATGGATATTGATTAAGTTTAGAATTACATTTAGGTTTAGATATATAAGTCTTTTACCATTTGCTTTCTTTTCTCAATAGTTTAATGGAAGTCACCTGAGCTGTACCCCACATCTTATTAAATTCCTAAAGGTAGCATATTATTCCAAGGATAGTAAATTTTAAACAAAACAAGATGAAAAGAAGCTAATATAAATGCTAAAATTCCAATTGCATTTCGCCTGTCGGTTCAAAAACTGCCCCCCATAAGAGATGGGCAAGAAGAAACTAAGGAAAGAGGCTATTCCGCATCAGTAGGTGGTAGTTTTAATAAGCAAGGGGACTGACTTACCAGGTTTATCTTGAGTGGCAGCGAGACGAGTAGATCCCCGCACCCGCTGGCCAGAATCTTCAAAGTTTACAGAGGCCGTAAGTTACTGGGTCCAGACGGTCCCAGCAACACAGTGCTCTCTCAGGGCTGTGTCCTTGGAAACGGCTCCCACTCTAGGAACAGTGGACAGAGTGTACATTGCAAGGACAAGGGAAGGAGTGAGGTGCCTCCAATCGCTGGGTTCAGCTTGCCAGTCAACAGAATCTCACGGCCATTCTGTGACCTCCTCTGCAACTCCAGCCCTCAACCGACTCTTCCAGCCCTACACACTCAGCCCTCCTCCACGATGTGTGCTGAGCGGTCAGCAACGTCAGCACAGAGGTGGCTTGGGGGGTAGGTATCTAGCTGCATTGGAGGCAGGTGCCACAGTAACAATACGCCTAAGAGAAGAGACAGACTGACATAATAACTCCCAAAGTGAGTGAACATTTTTTTCCAACAAAAGCCCCCTAATCTGATCCACTAATTTATTAAATCCCCTAGGCTAGAGGTCAGATCACTCAGAGCATTTACTTGCATTTTAATTCCTTGTGATTTAATTAAGATGATACATCAGCATACTCATCAGGTGTGAACACACGTTCTGTTTGTAACGTGGTCTGGGTGCCTCCTTGCAAGCCAGTCATCATGTCCCAAGCCATCGAATTTTCAAGGGCAGTTTTTCTCAGCAGACTCATTTCAGGGTTCAGAAGGACAGGCTTTGCCAGCTATTAGTTAAGACTTGTTGGGCCAACTTAGTAAAGACTTCCATGACCTCCCCCAATACTGCCCCAAAATAAATAAATAAATAATAAACTCAATATCTTAGTCCCCCCAAATCAGAGCAGCTATGTCAACTTCTTCTGTCCTTTGAGGCTTTATGTGACAACCCCAAGTCAAAATGGTGCAATTCTTATAAACTTTTCCTCCAGAATCCTGGATTAGCTAAACTCCAGTGGTGTGAATGGCTAGATAATTTCTTAGTCCAGAAGGTACTAGTTTCTAAAGCAAATAGATATGTGAAGTTGACACAGCAACCTTGCTTTCTCTGGAGTAAGTTATAAAAAAATGTCTATCTATAGCAGTATCTCTGTTCCGATGGAGCATAAAGACTGGTAGCAGAACCATTCATTTCCAGTTTTTCTATAAAACTGTTTCATAGTTGGTTTTGAGTGTAATCACATGTTCCCTCAACAGGAGTTTGGTGTAAGGGTTTTGGGTTTCTTTTTTTAAGGATTTATTTATTTTAGAGAGAGACAGAGAGTGAATGCGGGAGAGGGACAAAGGGAGAAGGAAAAGGAGAATCTCAAGCAGACTCCGCACTGAGCATGAAGTCCAATGCAGGGCTTGATCTCACAACCCTGAGATTATGACCTGAGCCAATCTGAGGAGTCAGACGCTTAAACTGACTGAGCCACCTGGACACCCCTAGTATAAGGGTTTTTATCTCTTACAGAGTAGATCCACTTAGGAGCAAGGAAAAATAACTTTATCTCTGTAAATTTTTCCTACTTGCCCATAACTTGACTTCAAATTCCTTCAAGTCAAAGATTGTTCTCTTTGCATCCCTGAAAACATCTATGTCTTGTATTTATGAAACATTTAATGAATCTGCCCAAATGAATTGAATCATTGGATTGCACCTTTTATAAACCCATTGGCTTAGAAGAGTATTTACCAGTCTCTCGGGGAAGACAATGATTGTTCTTGACAGCAGTGGGTAAATTATGAAAAATGAGGAAAATCACCAGAATGAGAGACCAAACATTGAGTCAAATATAGTTGGGCTCCAACCAAAATGGCAGGAGAAACTGTATTAGTTTCATGGGAAACCACTGGAGCTGGATTTCATCTCCTGTCTTGAAAGAGAATCTTCATTTACACAAACATGTTTTGGCTGGAACATGCAGAGAGTGAGACCCCAGTAAATCGCTGGACACTGTAAAACTGGGCTGGTTGCAAATAATGTTATCTCCTCAGCAAAAGAAAAGTCATGAAAGCTAGAACATTTAAAAGATATCATAGAAGCTATCTAAAATACAATCCTGTAGACATATGTGTAGATCTGATTAACTTGTTTAAGTAACGATACATTCAAATGTCCAAATAACTCCCACCTTATCAGCTAAAACCTATTAAGACCTTGGTTTTGCCTTCAGAAAATAGCTTAACAAAATTCTTAGGGGAATTGAGACAATGATGTGATTTTTATGTAGCAATAACCCACTTAAACAATGCTCCTGGCTTACTTTCAGAAGTTGAAAAATAATCATTACAAAACAAACTCACAAGGTTAAAGACACATATCACCATATACTAATTTTGCTTTAATTTTATTAAAATACACACAGATAATCTCTAAAAATAATCACCTAACAGAAGTTATTATTCTTTTTCTTAATAACAAATGATTACAATTTAAACTGATGTTAAGTTCTTCCTCTCAATAGAAGTTCCTCAAACATCAAGTACCCAGGATATCACTTTCTGTATAAAGTCATTTGATAAACATGTTTCTCTTCTCTAATGCCCATGCCCACCAGTACCCATTTACTGGTTACATAAGCATTTCCCCTTGACCAAATGATTGTCTCTCCCATTTCCTGGAACTCTTATCAAAAGAGTCATTTTTAAAAACATTTTTAAAATATTACAGAAAATGTTAAATAAACTAAGCATGCATCATTAGTGTAGTATAAGCAGTCCCTAATAAGGAGACTCCCACTGGTTTCAGAGTCCTACTTGATAGAACTGCAAGTTGATGCTTAACCCAGTGAGTATCCCATTGTCTTTTGTCCCCAATCCTGTTCTTTACTAGAATTCCAAGGGAGGGAGGAAAAAATGATACTCTACCTCCTCCCCAACTCCAACCTGGATTGTTTCTTTCCGAACCATTCTTCTCCCAACCTCACCCTCAACTCAATCTCCCTTAATCCCATGAGGAATTTTAGAAAATGGAAAGCACCTCTTTTTATTCATAAATTCATTCATTCACCAGCTACTTATGGTGATGTGCCAGGAATTGCAATAGGTAGTGAGGATTCTACATAGGAGTTGGACATGATTTCCATCCCACACAGAAATATATGTTAATCAAGAAGAACAAAAGATACATGGTTACAATCAGATGTGATTAATGCTGTAATGGGTACATTCAGTTTGCTCTTGGAGTAGAGAAGAGGAGTCTCTCCAGACAGGTGGAGGGTTGGTTGGTCAGGGAAGATTGTTCGAAAGACGAGAGAGCTACGCGATATTTAGATAGGTCTAGAAGATGATTAGAAATCGATCAAGTAAAGATACAAGGGGAAAGCGTTCAAGGCAATGAAAATAGCACATACAAAGGCCCAGATGTTGAGAGCTTAGTACATTTGAAAAAATCAAACTACAATATGGCTAGAGCATAGACTCAGCATGGAGAAGAGGCTTTAAGGGAGATAATAAAGGAATAAATGAGCCTGGGAAGATAATCAGGGGTTAGTTTTTGCAGCACTTGTATTTCTGGGTTTTATCTTGAGGGTGATGGGAGCGATTGAAGAATAATAAACAGGACCATGATATAACCAGATTTGATTTTATCATATGGAAAACTAACTGAGCAGGACAGTGGGAGGAGACAAGGAGAGGAGAGTGGAGAGGAGTTAGGGTCTATAGTGGTGGCTTTCTCAGTATTGGAGGGAGTGGAGATGGAGAGAGGTGGAAGGATTCGAGGAATCCTGTGAATGGAAGGACAATGACATTCACGGAAGAGTTGGTTCTGGGAGGAGAGAGAGAATCATTATGATGCTCAGGTTCCTGCTTGGCCAAGAGGGAAGATGGTGGTGCCATTTGCCAAAAGACAGAGTCCATGTTGAGTCCCGAGTCCCCAGAATATGACAGTAGCTACACTGGGTTTTGGATGACCAAGATTAGATTGCATAAATGCAGATCACAGAAATTGTTGTGGAATTTTGACAGTCACTTAATAATAATAATTTTTAATGTGTCGCCTAGTTGGACATTTGCTACTTTACCATAGGCTACCAACCTGGTAAAGGAGAAAGGGATCTGGGTTAGGAGTCAGGAGATGACCCAAACAGCTTGGGTTCTAGCTGTTTGCCACCCAGAGCCTGTGTGACTCTGAGGAAATCCCTTCTCGTCTTGGTTTCATTATCTACAGAATAACAAGATTAAAATTATCCTTAAGTTTCTTTTCAGTGTCAATATTCCATTGTCATTGTTCCAATTAATCTGTTCTGTGTGTTCACTGAAGTTTACTTTTTAAAAATAAGCCATTAGTAAAAAACAAAATAAAATAACCCATAAGCAAGGCATTGAATAAGACATGCTAACAGGCCATGAAACTCCCTTTATTTTTTTCATATCAGAAACACTTTTAAAAATCTTCTTCATAGCAAAAAAAGTATCCTGGGTTGCTATTAATGCTCATTGTTTTGGTTATGCTACCAGGTATCAGGAGTTTTGTAATGTAACTTTACCTGCTGTCTAGCACAGGTACTTACAACACAGTACTGCATGAAAGTACCTGAAATTTAAATACTCCAGTTTATATAAACAAGAATACATCAATAAGCACTTGACTTGGAAATTATCTTACCATCTATTTTCCAGCACTATTTTGAGTTACCAAA